>NW_019384879.1:154905-155932 GCF_000671375.1 Centruroides sculpturatus
TACAAATGTGTACAAAGTTTACCACCCCTACCCATGGAAATATCATTGTAATTACCACCAGCGGTTATTGTAAGTTTTTCTCCAAAATTTATAATTTTGGTGTAGATATACATCTATGTCGTGTTTTAGTTAAACATTTTACGTTCTTTGTTATTATTTTAGCACTGAAGAGGGACTGGAAAATATTAGACCAGCCCGAAATGCATTTGATGTAGTCTTTACAAAATAAATTTAATTTGCCAATAAGATTGCTGTGAGATTTGTCTACCAAGAATAATTTTGGATTACAGAGACTAAAATCGTCATATTGAACTTGTTTATTTATTAAGTACGTCAGATATATAATCTATTAAAAATACATTTAAAGAAAGAATTAACCGATTGCCCCTGGAAGTCGGCTTCTTATAGAAACACACCTTTCCTATCATCAAATGTCACGGCACGCCACTGTCTCCCACACCCTTATAACTATCGTGACGCGACCACCATAGTGCACGATCGGAGACTTGGGGCTACTACCACACACAAACACCATTCATGTGCGATGTGTAGCTTTCGCTATAGAGTGACATATAGGCAGAAACACGTCCATTTATGAAGTTTTTCTTCAAGTAATTGTAACTGTTACTTCTGTGGTTGGTGAAAAATGAATAAAACATATAGACTTGAAAATGTATATATTTTCTGCATTGTCTTAACTTCAATAATATATTTCGTGTTTAGATGTATACAGCTGTGAAAATGTATATGAGAAGGTTAAAAATAAAAATTAAAACTTGGGCAACCATAGAATTTATTACATTCAATTTAAAACTTATAATTAAAATATTTGTATTTTCACTAATATATCTATATCTATATATATATACAGTGGTACCTCAGGTTACGAACGCCAGCATACGAAATTTTCAGGATACGACATGAAATTCTTACATATTTTTGCTCCACGATACGAACAAAAACTCACCATACGACGTTTCATTAGTTCGCATTTTTCATTTGTTTTTCTTACTACAGTTATTTTTTT
>NW_019384879.1:157381-162579 GCF_000671375.1 Centruroides sculpturatus
GCAACGAAAGAAATGCACTTGTTATCTCCGCCTTTCAAAATGTCCCGAACTTGCAACAGAACGTTGAAGGCGGAGTAGAGCGAACTGTATACCTATTAACGAGAAAAAGAACAATTACTTTTTTCCTATTTTTTTCACGTTTAAAATCTTTACAGTTGTAAATTATTCGCTACAGAACTCGAATTTATAGTCTAAGTATGTGTCTTATATTTAATAAACTTCCATATACCTTTACCGGATATCCCTTCGATACAACGAAAAAACCACCGCAACTAAATCCCAGTTCGTTTTCTCGAAATTTTTTCATGAAATCCAACATCTAAATAAATATAAATTTTAATAATTAAAAGAAATACGAAGATTATAGAAGTACAGTTCAGAGTATTTTCAATAATTACAAATAAAACTTACTTTAATTTTGTCTTCTACCGCCAAACGAGCGGAAGCGAAGATTCTTATTTCTTGAAAAGAATCATGGCCTAAACATATAAAATTAAAAAATGTCATTGAAAAAATAAAATTGATAACAATTCTTATTCTGCCCAACAGAACTTACGCATGCCGAAATACGGGAAACAGCAAAAGAAAACAACAATGCCAGAAAAACCACAGTAATAGTTGCGAGACATAATAAAAGACGAAAAATTATATCCAGTTCAACGAAAATAGAATGGTAGATAATTAAGGCTAAGGTATAAATTACTATGCCAAATAATACGAAAAATAACTCCTTCCATTTATTATTTATCTGATTTATAAGATCATAAATCTCTGCATGCTTCGAGATGATTTCGTCTACATCATACTTTGCGCATCTATTTCTAGTTAATTGCAATTGTTTCGCTAACTCTCTGAATCTCTCCAGTATCAGAAGGCCTACCGTTAACGATGCCGGTATCATCCATAAATAAAATGCCATTTTGTAAGAACCAAGTACAGTAAACCAAAGAGAGCAAACAAGTGCTCGAAAAAAGCTCGAATCCTTCTCTACTATCGGAAACAAAACAAGCGAGGAAATCAAAGCGAAAGTAATGAAAAGTAACAGAAAATAAACACCGAAAACTCCTAACATTACCAATTGATACCGAAACAATTTTTCCTTCTCACCAATGTAACTCGATATTTTCCTGTCAAAGCTTATTTTTTTCCTACCCATATGTATGCAAAGAATGCAACTAATATCAATGAAAAAAATGGTCGTTTTCATAAAAGGATGCATTTCTTCACCGCCATATCTTTCCATAGGACTACAGAAAACAACATTCTCTTTAGTTGCAAGACTCTGAAGGACAAATACAATTGTTTGAAAAACCAACAATATCAGAATGCATTTCCTATAAAATTCTATTAATTTTGATTGCCTGGCGTCCAACTGGTGACAATCGCAGCGTTTGTAAAAAATATCGCCAAAAACTATAGAGATAGAAATTATGGGATAAAGCATACAGTAAACGCAATTCTCCGCCATATTGCATCTAACAAGAAGGAATGGAGCATACTACTCTATAACATTTCTAATTTACTACTCTAAAGCTCTTTTCTAGAAACTGCGACGATTTTCCCTTCTCTTTCCACGTGTATTCGCTTATATCAGAACGCAAATAAGCGAAATAGTTTACTTATCTATGCGATGTGCAGAATTTTATGATCGCAATGCAATCGATCAACATCAATTCAATTTGAAACGAGTTTATTTTTGTGAATGAATATTTCTATTTCTAGTTATAAATAATGGAATTTGATTCTATTTTCAATAATAACTATGATGTTATTACAGTGGATTGGTTTTGAATCAATTGAATTAAGGAAATGCAACACTTGGGCGATCTGCCAAAAATAATTCCACGTGACCTACCAGTGCACCTGCGACTAGTATCCAGAGTTTTATCTACTGGGCTAATGGCTAGCCAAATTAAACAAAACCTGTCTTCGAAATATTAACAATAAAAAGAATAAAACTTCTGATTTTGTTATTTTATTGATTTTTACTTGTAAAACAATCGCGATCATTTAATAATAATAATATTGGTAGTGAAGAATGTTGATATTTATTTACAAGACACTCGAGGTATTTATATATATTTATACAAGATATTATATAATTTTGCAAAAGTGTATTAAATCACGCGGTTTATTACTTTATATGATTGTGATATTCGAAATATCTTATTATCGTTATATAAATAGAAATTTTACATAATGTGTCTAATAATTTCTTTATTACAAGATCTTATTTAATTAAACATTTCGAAATGATTATCTGACGAGGTGTGACTTTAAAGATCAAAATAAAGAAAATTAGATCTATTAATACAATTCTAATATTATTTCGTTTAATCACAAGTAAACTACCAAATGAACGTAAATGCTAGTGGCGTAGCGAACATAACTGGCGCCCGGGGCACGACACTTTATTGGCGCCCCCCTCCAGAAACACATATAGTTTGTCTTGGAGACCATTTGGGCGCCCCTCTGCGATTGGCGCAAGGTGCATGATACAGCCGCTTGCATCCTCCTCGCTACACTACTGGTAAATGCACACACTGTCCCGCAAAAATTACTGGCATTTTACACTTTAAGGAAAATCGACAACATAATTTGTTCACCTAAAGCCAGACAATCGGGATCATTTTTTTTCTTGCCAATTTTTACAATTCTTAACAGTCGAATTAACTCTTCGTCGATTACATTTTCTTCCAATTCTGATTTCCAAATAATCATCTGTTTTCACGTGTTGAATGAATTAAAACTTATATCGGGCTCTCGTGTAATTTTGGAATTTAATTCAAAAGCTTCTTTGCTTTTCCTATTGCTGTTCATCTTTACTCCCGACATAACACATCAACTATTCAAACGATCCAGATAAAATACTTTTGTTTTTAAACAACACGAAAAGGTGAGAATCCGGAAAACATCGGGGTTTTCACTTGTCTTTGTACTAGAAATCCAGAAAGATTTCTTCTTCCAGGTGATAGGAAAAAAAATAACGATTCGAAACAATTGTTAGATAAGTATGAAGTCTCATTGTGTCAAAGTTTGCAGAAAACTATTGTAATTTTGTTCTATTTTTACTTTCCCTGCTGTTATATAAAACAAAGAGAAAGTATGACGTTCGGTCAAAAAATGTTTACATTTTTGGACTTAAGACACTTTGAAACGTGAAAAACAAATCGAGTGTAATTTCTCTATGTATGGATGTCAGTGTGTGTGTGTGTGTGTGGTAGGATTTTGTTTCCTTGTTTGAAGCTTAATAATTCCCGTGCCTTTAGTCGAAAATTTCTGAAATTTTGTAGAAATGTTTAGTTTTTAGGGTGATTGATGCCATTAAATTTTGGTGATTAAAGTTCGAGGGGGTGGGGCGATAATGGGGATCGTGTGTATTTCCAGTAGGGTTGGACTTAATGACGATTTAACTCGTTATTAGCATTTACAATTTTTTTACAAAACTTATCCCTACCTTCAAAATTAAGTGTTTTGACATTTCATAATAATTAAAAATATAAAAATATTTTAAAAATAAAATACGATAACAGATGGCGCCACCAAAATTTTAAATGTCGCCGGGAAACTTGAGCAACTCGTTGCTGGTTTATTTAAATTCTTTTTCTTAAATTCTGAATTATATAATTTAAATTATATAAGCATTTTACTAACGTATGATATACCTTATGCAATTACGTTGAATTGTATTTATTTACAATAAAATGTAGAAACTGTAAAATAAGGATTATATTTTCTGGAATGCGGTTATTACAGTAGAGCGTCGTTTATCCGAAACGTCAATTATCCGAAAGAATTCCAGTTGGCAAATTTAAATTTTCGCCAGTGCTGTGGCGCTGCAATCTTTGGCTATGTCTTGGGCTACTCAAATATTTTACGGTTTTGATACTAAATTAACTTCTGAAGTATGATTTTTTATTGTTTTTATATTTTTCAATATACAGGTAACCCCCGTATAACACGGGAGTTACGTTCCAAAAAATTGCCGTGTTATGCGAATCCGTGTTATACGAAACAAAGAATTAGTACGAAAAGGAGGGTTAGGTTCCAAAAATTCAAAAACATGCTATTATATTTTCATAATTAAGATAAATATCTTTATTAAAATTTTCTTAAGTGATACATATTAATATAAATTAAACAATGTTTTCTTCGTCATCACTAAAAGCACTATTAACCGAGAGCGTTTTCTTTTTGGCAAGTTATCCTTATCCTCTGAGCATTTTTCTGCATTATCTACAGATCCATGCTCTATCTTTTGCAGAAAGTATGTGTGAGACTAATCGGGGGTAGGATGTTTACGAGGATGTTCCTCTCCTACCACTTACTCGACTCAAGACCTTGAGGTCCGGTCTTGCTTGTCTAAAGGATGGGAAAAAAGGGTTAGGAGAAAGGATCGTTAGATTCTTTCACCTGTCAGGATTTGACACCAATCTATCAATTTATCGCGGATAGATACGCGGATGGATGGAGAATTATCACGAGCGATCTCGTCGAGGACTTCGGGTTCAGTATGAAGTGGAAAATGGTGGAAGAAATGCACTCCAATCGTTGTTCGTTAACAAAATACCCGTTTATTCCGTACATTTATACATAGTTAATAATTTGAATACAAATCCCTCTCGGGGGTTCAATCCGTATAGTTCATAAAGTAACGGCAAAGTATAAAGTAGTCGCGACCCTACCCGCGAGGTTGGAATGTTCGAGAAAGAGCTTACACATCATCGCGTGTAGGATAAATACCTCTGGTTCAGTTGTTATAACGTTGATCCGAGGTTCGTCCTTCCAAGTTCAAAGTTCAAATCAGTCCAAAGTTCGAAGTCGAAGTTCAAAGTCTATTAAAGACAGGGGAGACAAGATGCAGGTAAATCCACGGGCACACACTCACAGTATAGAGAAAAGAACTTAATTTCCCCCTCGTGTCGTCATCGCACTTGCCTTTTATATGGGGGCTGTTTTTTCGAGATTTTCCCATGTACGTCACAGGTGATGATCTTCGTTGACCAATGGTGGGCGAAGTGACAAACTTATGACACAACAGTTAACTCATCTTCTACAGGGAAGTATTGTCGTGGGAACGGAGTTTTTATGAGCGATTTTTATGAGAAAATTTGTCGGTTGTTTTTCCCTTTTTGTGTTAACCCTAACTTTTAATCTAATGAATAAAAATATTCGAATCTTAAATCCGGGCCCTCACA
>NW_019384879.1:171773-198543 GCF_000671375.1 Centruroides sculpturatus
ATATATAACAAGTCTTTGTCCCATCTGTTGTCTTTAAGCCAGATGGAGTAGACACCAGAAAGTCTTTTTTTACCTTTTTTAAAATATATATTAAGATTATATAAACAATAAATAAATAAAGAAGAAATTAACATTTTTTTTTACATTTACAAAAAATATAATTGTGTCATTAATTTTGTATCACAATATTTCTAAATCTGCAACCTCTAGAATCTATGATGGCATTTTTGTGACTGGTACAATAATTAACAGAATATTGAAAGAAATTATTTGAGAATGTGATTATCATTGAAAAAATCAAATGATATAATGTATCATTTGACTTTTTAGTCTCATGAATGCTCTAGAGTCTAAAAAGTTGCAGTTTCAAATTTAAGAAACTGTGTGAACATTATTAACAAAACCTGACTAGTCAAATTTCAATTAATAAACGTAACTGTATCACTTTATACAGTAAATATTAAAATATACAGCAAAATGCTGCAGCAATATATAAATAATTTTTTTGTTAAATAATTATATAGAAAGTATAGGAGAAATAATGTATCGAAAACAAAGAATAACTTATGTAAAAATATTCTTTTGAATCTTTCATTAGCAATTAAAACATGAAAGTTTTATGATATGCTACACAATGTTGTCCTGAACAACAGTCTTAATGTAATTGTTCCTGAAATTTTTGCCACTTTGAAAAACATTTTAACATTTCAATAGTTGTTAAAAGAAAAAATTTCAATTGGACTTTACAAGAATTAAGAATTTCGGTTGTGTGGTATATTATTAAAAGAAATTATATCTGAAAATGTCCAGTGTTACAATATAAATACTATATCTTACTTACTCCCTAAGATTTTATAAATTTACATTTATACCTTACTGCATGTAAAGAATACAGAACAGAAATTCCTTATAGGCCTAGAGAGAAGTACTTTCATTTGCAATGTCACGAGATAGTACGTCATGTTCCATAGATTTTACATTCAGACAAGAATCCTGTTGATCTCTACCTGAATTTGAAAACTTCTTATTTATATTTATTATGTATTCATCTCTGTTTTCATTTTCTGGAGTTCTTTTATCCCCTCCACTATATTCCAAACTGCTTTCACTGAAGGCACTAGTGACTGTGTTTGAATGTAGAAGAGTTAAGAAGATGGCTATGATGTTTTCTTAAAGCTGAAGATGTCTTTCCAGCAATTGCAATATGTAATTTTTCAGATTTTTTTACAATAACATTTACTGAATCCTCGTGAATGGTTTTATCCTCATGCAATTTTTTGTTTTGCATATCTGCATAATGCCATGATAAAGATGGAAGACCTGTATCTTCAAACACGAATGAAAATAAATAAGTAATTTCTCGATAAGATGTAGGAAGAGTCTGTCTGGGTACATGGAAGCTGTTGTACGAATTTAACGATGACGCCAGGAAAATATATTTCGAAACCAACGCAGTAGTTTAGTGTGCTTCTCCTGCCCTTTCTCTTTGTCATTCTCCACGACGAAACTTGAGTTTCTCGTGCAGTGTTTACGTATTATTACATTGGGCGAAGGAATCAGAATATCTTGCATCTGCGCAGAGACGAGCATTCGATTTATTGTGCGCTCAACAGACTCGTTTTCATTTCGTTTGGGAAATCGATAAATGGCAAACTTCATGAGGAATCTTGTTAACCTTTGAAGCTTTTCTACAGGCCTCTCGTCCAGGTTTTTTGGCTGGTGAAGAATAAAGATGGACGGTGTTTTCTGATGTGTTTGATTTTCAGCGTAATAAGTGGTTTCCCATATCATACTATTTATGCATGTTTCTTCACATTTGTCGTCTAAGATGCACTGCCGAACATTTGGGAAACGTTGCTCTTGCAACGTGTTGTGCATCTCCCACCAATAACACAATTCGTTCATTTTGATTACTTCCTCACGATATAATTTATCAGAATGATTGTGATCTGATAGAGGAGGAATCGTAATATCATCACCAATTTTTGATGAGGCCTGTTGGAAGTTTGCATAAGTACACACTTTCTTTTTTATAGGATAGACGGAATCGTCTATAACGCCGCCATCTTCTACCGGGTGTACTTTTCTATTATGGCAATTCAGTTTGAATCTCTTGAAACACTTCTTTCTATAAGAAGAAATTGAAATTTGTTGTTATATTTCAATAAACAAATTGTAAATTTGATGATAGTTTGGAAACAAAAATTTGATATTTGATTACTGGATGTTAACCTCTACAAGATCAATATTTGATTAAGATTATATATACTGTATACATATGTATTCTTGTCTATGTGCTATTCCTCGAGCCTATCCGTAGACACGAAATACCTTTCAATTGCTGCTGTTACTAGATGTTTTCTGACAGTTGTTTTAGCTAATAGAAGGCAGCTAGTGTGAAATTTGTAGCGTGTGTAAATAGTCCTTACCGTATTTCATAAAAGCCATAAACAAATTGTTTATGACTTTATTATGAAATAGAGAAGCCACCAATAAAATTTCTAAAATAGCTATCTAAAACAGTCAATTATCAAGTTTCGGTTATAAAATGATGAATTCAATTTCGGCGCAGCACCTTACTGAAGAATACAAGTGGTTTAGGATAAATCGAAACAGAAAATCTCCATCGGATTGATTGAAGGCTTTAAGGAAGCCAACAACAAGGCTGATCTACCAAAGAGGGTGTCTCCCAGAGGAGTTTGTATTGGAAATATTCTCCTACTTACACGTTACAAACACGAAGGAATCCCGGAGAATTTCACAAGATTAGCCGAAACCGCGACTAACTATCTATTGGTGTTTAATCTTTCTTACTATGAAGAAAAGACTTAAAACTAAAAATATTTTCATTTAAACTTACTTTAAAATGAAAGAAAACATTTTTCTTTTCAAATCGCCGAACCAAAAATAAAATCGCATTCAATCTTAAGAAAGAACAAACTACAACAATCGTTTAGTGTAATTGTCAACTAGCAATTGTTGAAGGATCACTACGTCATTTGCCTTTAAAATTGCATACAAAGGGCGAAAAGAAGGCATTTTTATGTGTCAATCGCGGGTTCTGTCAGAATTAACCAAATTTATGTAATAAATGTAACTTTTTATCGTTTTTATTTTGTTGGCTTGAACTGTAATTTACTTCAAACGAAAACATTCCTTTAAGTTTATTATTTGAAGAATAGAAGTCGTTAAATGAAATTGTTTTCATTTCTCTTGCAGCCAGGTAGAATTTGTGGGTCACGACGCGAGTTTGTGAGCTCTTGGATAATCGCGAAGTTTTTCGAGGATCTCGTATCTTTACTTAAGTGTGTGGTATCTTTAGATTCGTATTGATGTGTAGAAAGTGATGATATCATCAGTTTGAGTGAGGGTTGAAATTTCTGCAGCTGCGAAGGTTCCAAGTAGTAGAAGTTCGGAGAGAGACCGGTCATCCGGACATCAGTGGCCGATCTTCCGGAACTGAAAGTGGACGTTTATTGTACACCCGGTTGTGAGTACTGTCTGAAATTTTTGAGGTCGTAGGATTCGAATCAAGTGAAATTTGGTGACTTTTTATACCCAGTGTGGGCGGGTTTTGGAGGGCTGTATCGGGGCCAATTTTAGTGATTTTTGAAATTTGAAAGTACCATCTGAAAAAGGGTGTTTTCAGCATAGAAATTAAAAAAGTCGGTAAAGTTCTCTCCATTAGTTATTATTATAGAACGATTTTAGTTTTTGAAATTTTTCCTCACTGGAAAAATTTTCAACTTTTGGCGGTAGTTGTCATAGCTAGTCCGGGTTCTCATAGCGACAATATTCAACATTTGCCTCGGATGGAAATCTCAAGGACTGTCTGAAGAAAGGAAGAGTCTGATATTTTTTACTCGCTTGTTCTGGCAAAGTGACTGTCTACCTTCTTGTAGTGAGACCCGCTATTTGGTGGTATGGCTTCTAAGACACCATCGGTGGGAACATGGGCGGTGCTAACCTGTATTTCCGAAGAAGAGGAGGTGGATGGGCTCGAGTCCGAGCAAGAGGGATTATTCCCTTCCCTTGCAAGTCGGCAGGAGGAGGGGTAGGATGCAACAGTCACCACTGCTAAGTAGTTTAAAGCTGAACTGTTACAATATTTGAAAGCTAATTCCGGATCGAAGATCGGTTCGAGGGACCACATCTCGCAGATTATGGGAAAGGTTTCGAGGATAATAGATTTATTGTCTGGGAGAGATGATATCTACAAGATGGTATCCAGTATAAAGGATAAACTGGATGAAATTAACAGTAAAGAAGTAAGAAGAGATGGAAGATCTTTTGCTCAGGTAGTGGCAAGTGTTCCATTGGAAGATGGTTAAACCAAGAGAAGTTCTTATTGTGCAACGTATTGAGGCTGCCGAAGATGCAGAACGGACTAAGAAGATAATAAAAGATAACATTAAGCCCCATCTTTTGAAGATTGAAGTTAAAGGTTTAAAACAATTAATGGCGCGGTGGCAATTGAGGTTGATAAGAAAAAAGACAAAGAAACATTACAGAAGGCAGTAGAGATGATCCCTGGCATGATAGCAAGGGAGCCAAAGAAAAGATTACCGAAGGTGATCATCCACGCAATGCCCAAGGAAATAGACAAAATAGAACTGTCGAAGTATATATATGAACCGAATGAGGGTATATCAGACTTCTATAAAGAGCTGGAACAGTTTAAATTATTAAATATCGTGGCGTGATCCACAACGGGAGACACTGAAATGTCGCATGAAAAAGGCATAACTTACGTAGGCATTAATATATACTGGGTTCGAGGATATGAAGGTGAGTACGGCTTATATAACTGCTGGAGACGGTCCCGACTGTCACGTGACCAGCGGAGCCTCGGGAGACGGGTCCGAGTGTTACCTGACCCGCGCCCCATTGGCCCGCGGATTGCGCTGCATCTGTAATGGCTGAGGAAAGCCCACATGATTTGGCTGTCATGAGATGTGCTGTCATTGGGCTCCTTCGTCTGAAATATGAGTTCCGAAACGTTTCTAGCAAGACGACGTGTTGCACTAGTGGATACAGAGTTGGACTAACATCAACGTGGATCTGGCTTTGTGGTCCGGCAAAGGTAAAATTAATAATATATAGTTGATATAGTTGTATTTACAAGCAATAGATAGCAACTGCGGGTGACACGGGCAAGTGTGGACGGGATAAACGACAGCGACGAGGAGAGAGACCTAACGAAGGTGTTCGCGAGCGCGCGTTAAATTTTATTTTTCGCGCAGTAGACTCCCTTTTGACCACCGTGTCACGTGACCGGAAATGACGTAGGCGGCTTATCACAAAGGGTCGCGCGTAGGAGGGTGGTTCATTAGACATTTATTGTTCGCATAGGAGGGGCTACACTTTGGGGGGTGGCGACCCCTCATTCGGAGGCAAATTTTACCTTGATTTATTTAAATTATTTTTTTTAATTTTGAATTATATAATTTAAATTCTATAAGCATTTTACTAACNGACCAATGGTGGGCGAAGTGACAAACTTATGACACAACAGTTAACTCATCTTCTACAGGGAAGTATTGTCGTGGGAACGGAGTTTTTATGAGCGATTTTTTATGAGAAAATTTGTCAGTTGTTTTTCCCTTTTTGTGTTAACCCTAACTTTAATCAAAATCGGTTTGATTTTGAAACAAAACGGTAAATGAATGAACAAAATGAATATAACTATTCGAATCTCGGCCCTCTTAAATTCCTGGCCCTCACATATGTAATTTTAGATTGCTTGTTTCTAGTTAAAACATCTTTATAAATTTCCTTATATGGTGCTAAGCACTTATGAAGAATAAAGCAAGCATGGAATAAGAGAAAAACATCTGGCAACACAGAAGCAGAAGCGTCGAGATCTGGCAACATTGAAGCAAGTTTCGAGAAGGACCATGCGTATGGACAGAAGGCGTGAAAAAATAATTTACATACTTATGTACTAATAGATATTATGTACTAATAGAATAACTATTATTACTTAAGTATGTAAAAATTTATTACATTTCATGTTGTACAAGGGTTTTACCAAATTCTCGAACCGTGTCAGAGTGAATCCGTGCTATAACAGTACCGTGTTATACGGGGATGGTTCCAATTATCGAACCGTGTTAGAGTGAATCCATGCTATAGAAGTGCCGTGTTGTACGGGGGCTACCTGTATTTATTTTGTTCGTACAAAATAAAAAAATAATTTTTAACGATACAATAGTCTTCGTTAGGCTTAACATCGACGAAAATTCGACGCGAAGCGACACGCAACGGAGAAAAATTTCAACACGGAATAGGTTAATATACTTTTTCGTACATAATCGGTTATCCGAAATATCGATTTTTTTTTCGAACAAGCTCAGTCCCCAATTGATTCGGATAAACGACACTCTACTGTATTGCAATACGCAGAAATCCGACATACGAAGAATAGTATCGTCATACAAGTCTGTCTTCAGAAACCTTAAAGGAAAATATAGTTATATTGAACTACATTCGAAGTATGCAAGAGTATTAAAGGAGAAGATTTAAGAGAACTGTCTAGAGAAAATATAAGAAGAGAAACACTCAAGAAAAGAAGAAGACTCTCGTAGGGTGCGTTCGTTATTAGTGGTCGCTCTGCATCTCCGCTACTACGGGAGTGCGCTGCTGTTTGTAGACATTTAGGAACGACGGTGAAAGAAAGATGGCGGCGCCCGCACTATTGATAGTATCGTGATGGACGAATCTATAATTCTAAAATATGAGCTTTTAAAGGCAAAAGAAGAGTCCCAATTGTAAAATTTAACCACAAAATGGATTATCTGTTTAAAGAGAATTCGAAATAGCCACGAAAAAAATTAGAATGCCGGCTACCATCCGAAAAAAAATTCATAAAGACACTTACATCACCACGTGCACTAACTCGCGCTTTCACAACTTCTAAATTTTCATTCATAAAACCAGATAATGGATTCCGAAACGAAACTATCTGAGCCATGGAGGACGCCATGTTGCTTTCAACCGTAAACTACTGCTACAAGCGGCCGTTTTTGCCGTTCGATGGCGCGCACTCCGAACGGAATTTAGGAACGCGTTCCGCAGGAATTTTTAAACGGATGTCGCTCGCGCGAAGTTACTTGGAGGAATAGAAGAACACACCCCTATAGATACAGAAAAAGATACGAAACATCTAAAGGAGGTAATATGAACTCTCTCTCTCGCGTCAGGGTTAGAAATAATCTTAGGTTAAGATTTAGAATTAAGATTAGGTTTAGATTCATACTTTTGTATAATTTTATATTTTTGATTCATTAAATGTTTTGATTTGTTTTATAAAATGGTTTGGTTAATATTGGTTAGTCCTACTTAATCTCATTTAAACGTCCTTCGCTCCTCCTACTCACAAGTTAAGGATAACGCGTGTTAATCCGCGTGTAAAAGAACTGATTAACTGGTGTCGGGAATCCTGACGATTACGCGATCCTCTAATTTCGCTTTCAATTAATTAACATTCAAACTAAGTCGATTTTCTTTGAATAGAAAAACCATTGTTAGACAAACCACTTACTCGACAGCTATTCAATAGAATAGCTGTCGAGTAAGTGGTACACCAGTCTTACCTACTCAGCATCCCCGGCTAGCCCCTCCCACAGGTATAAGGGTAGTCCGAACAGGAAATCTTAACATTAATAAATAAATAAATAAATAATTAAACAATAAATAAATAAAAAAATTAACATTTTTTTTACATTTTTTGAGAATATATTTTAACATTAAATAAATAATAAATAAATAAACAACATTTTTTTTACATTTTTTAAGAATATATATTAATAGTAAATAGAGAATAAATAAATAAATAACATTTTTTTTACATTTTTTAAGAATATATATTAATAGTAAATAGAGAATAAATAAATAAATAACATTTTTTTTACATTTTTTAAGAATATATATTAATAGTAAATAGAGAATAAATAAATAAATAACATTTTTTTTACATTTTTTAAGAATATATATTAATATTAAATAGAGAATAAATAAATAAATAACATTTTTTTTACATTTTTTAAGAATATATATTAATATTAAATAGAGAATAAATAAATAAATAACATTTTTTTTACATTTTTTAAGAATATATATTAATATTAAATAGAGAATAAATAAATAAATAACATTTTTTTTACATTTTTTAAGAATATATATTAATATTAAATAGAGAATAAATAAATAAATAACATTTTTTTTACATTTTTTAAGAATATATATTAATATTAAATAGAGAATAAATAAATAAATAACATTTTTTTTACATTTTTTAAGAATATATATTAATATTAAATAGAGAATAAATAAATAAATAACATTTTTTTTACATTTTTTAAGAATATATATTAATATTAAATAGAGAATAAATAAATAAATAACATTTTTTTTACATTTTTTAAGAATATATATTAATATTAAATAGAGAATAAATAAATAAATAACATTTTTTTTACATTTTTTAAGAATATATATTAATATTAAATAGAGAATAAATAAATAAATAACATTTTTTTTACATTTTTTAAGAATATATATTAATATTAAATAGAGAATAAATAAATAAATAACATTTTTTTTACATTTTTTAAGAATATATATTAATATTAAATAGAGAATAAATAAATAAATAACATTTTTTTTACATTTTTTAAGAATATATATTAATATTAAATAGAGAATAAATAAATAAATAACATTTTTTTTACATTTTTTAAGAATATATATTAATATTAAATAGAGAATAAATAAATAAATAACATTTTTTTTACATTTTTTAAGAATATATATTAATATTAAATAGAGAATAAATAAATAAATAACATTTTTTTTACATTTTTTAAGAATATATATTAATATTAAATAGAGAATAAATAAATAAATAACATTTTTTTTACATTTTTTAAGAATATATATTAATATTAAATAGAGAATAAATAAATAAATAACATTTTTTTTACATTTTTTAAGAATATATATTAATATTAAATAGAGAATAAATAAATAAATAACATTTTTTTTACATTTTTTAAGAATATATATTAATATTAAATAGAGAATAAATAAATAAATAACATTTTTTTTACATTTTTTAAGAATATATATTAATATTAAATAGAGAATAAATAAATAAATAACATTTTTTTTACATTTTTTAAGAATATATATTAATATTAAATAGAGAATAAATAAATAAATAACATTTTTTTTACATTTTTTAAGAATATATATTAATATTAAATAGAGAATAAATAAATAAATAACATTTTTTTTACATTTTTTAAGAATATATATTAATATTAAATAGAGAATAAATAAATAAATAACATTTTTTTTACATTTTTTAAGAATATATATTAATATTAAATAGAGAATAAATAAATAAATAACATTTTTTTTACATTTTTTAAGAATATATATTAATATTAAATAGAGAATAAATAAATAAATAACATTTTTTTTACATTTTTTAAGAATATATATTAATATTAAATAGAGAATAAATAAATAAATAACATTTTTTTTACATTTTTTAAGAATATATATTAATATTAAATAGAGAATAAATAAATAAATAACATTTTTTTTACATTTTTTAAGAATATATATTAATATTAAATAGAGAATAAATAAATAAATAACATTTTTTTTACATTTTTTAAGAATATATATTAATATTAAATAGAGAATAAATAAATAAATAACATTTTTTTTACATTTTTTAAGAATATATATTAATATTAAATAGAGAATAAATAAATAAATAACATTTTTTTTACATTTTTTAAGAATATATATTAATATTAAATAGAGAATAAATAAATAAATAACATTTTTTTTACATTTTTTAAGAATATATATTAATATTAAATAGAGAATAAATAAATAAATAACATTTTTTTTACATTTTTTAAGAATATATATTAATATTAAATAGAGAATAAATAAATAAATAACATTTTTTTTACATTTTTTAAGAATATATATTAATATTAAATAGAGAATAAATAAATAAATAACATTTTTTTTACATTTTTTAAGAATATATATTAATATTAAATAGAGAATAAATAAATAAATAACATTTTTTTTACATTTTTTAAGAATATATATTAATATTAAATAGAGAATAAATAAATAAATAACATTTTTTTTACATTTTTTAAGAATATATATTAATATTAAATAGAGAATAAATAAATAAATAACATTTTTTTTACATTTTTTAAGAATATATATTAATATTAAATAGAGAATAAATAAATAAATAACATTTTTTTTACATTTTTTAAGAATATATATTAATATTAAATAGAGAATAAATAAATAAATAACATTTTTTTTACATTTTTTAAGAATATATATTAATATTAAATAGAGAATAAATAAATAAATAACATTTTTTTTACATTTTTTAAGAATATATATTAATATTAAATAGAGAATAAATAAATAAATAACATTTTTTTTACATTTTTTAAGAATATATATTAATATTAAATAGAGAATAAATAAATAAATAACATTTTTTTTACATTTTTTAAGAATATATATTAATATTAAATAGAGAATAAATAAATAAATAACATTTTTTTTACATTTTTTAAGAATATATATTAATATTAAATAGAGAATAAATAAATAAATAACATTTTTTTTACATTTTTTAAGAATATATATTAATATTAAATAGAGAATAAATAAATAAATAACATTTTTTTTACATTTTTTAAGAATATATATTAATATTAAATAGAGAATAAATAAATAAATAACATTTTTTTTACATTTTTTAAGAATATATATTAATATTAAATAGAGAATAAATAAATAAATAACATTTTTTTTACATTTTTTAAGAATATATATTAATATTAAATAGAGAATAAATAAATAAATAACATTTTTTTTACATTTTTTAAGAATATATATTAATATTAAATAGAGAATAAATAAATAAATAACATTTTTTTTACATTTTTTAAGAATATATATTAATATTAAATAGAGAATAAATAAATAAATAACATTTTTTTTACATTTTTTAAGAATATATATTAATATTAAATAGAGAATAAATAAATAAATAACATTTTTTTTACATTTTTTAAGAATATATATTAATATTAAATAGAGAATAAATAAATAAATAACATTTTTTTTACATTTTTTAAGAATATATATTAATATTAAATAGAGAATAAATAAATAAATAACATTTTTTTTACATTTTTTAAGAATATATATTAATATTAAATAGAGAATAAATAAATAAATAACATTTTTTTTACATTTTTTAAGAATATATATTAATATTAAATAGAGAATAAATAAATAAATAACATTTTTTTTACATTTTTTAAGAATATATATTAATATTAAATAGAGAATAAATAAATAAATAACATTTTTTTTACATTTTTTAAGAATATATATTAATATTAAATAGAGAATAAATAAATAAATAACATTTTTTTTACATTTTTTAAGAATATATATTAATATTAAATAGAGAATAAATAAATAAATAACATTTTTTTTACATTTTTTAAGAATATATATTAATATTAAATAGAGAATAAATAAATAAATAACATTTTTTTTACATTTTTTAAGAATATATATTAATATTAAATAGAGAATAAATAAATAAATAACATTTTTTTTACATTTTTTAAGAATATATATTAATATTAAATAGAGAATAAATAAATAAATAACATTTTTTTTACATTTTTTAAGAATATATATTAATATTAAATAGAGAATAAATAAATAAATAACATTTTTTTTACATTTTTTAAGAATATATATTAATATTAAATAGAGAATAAATAAATAAATAACATTTTTTTTACATTTTTTAAGAATATATATTAATATTAAATAGAGAATAAATAAATAAATAACATTTTTTTTACATTTTTTAAGAATATATATTAATATTAAATAGAGAATAAATAAATAAATAACATTTTTTTTACATTTTTTAAGAATATATATTAATATTAAATAGAGAATAAATAAATAAATAACATTTTTTTTACATTTTTTAAGAATATATATTAATATTAAATAGAGAATAAATAAATAAATAACATTTTTTTTACATTTTTTAAGAATATATATTAATATTAAATAGAGAATAAATAAATAAATAACATTTTTTTTACATTTTTTAAGAATATATATTAATATTAAATAGAGAATAAATAAATAAATAACATTTTTTTTACATTTTTTAAGAATATATATTAATATTAAATAGAGAATAAATAAATAAATAACATTTTTTTTACATTTTTTAAGAATATATATTAATATTAAATAGAGAATAAATAAATAAATAACATTTTTTTTACATTTTTTAAGAATATATATTAATATTAAATAGAGAATAAATAAATAAATAACATTTTTTTTACATTTTTTAAGAATATATATTAATATTAAATAGAGAATAAATAAATAAATAACATTTTTTTTACATTTTTTAAGAATATATATTAATATTAAATAGAGAATAAATAAATAAATAACATTTTTTTTACATTTTTTAAGAATATATATTAATATTAAATAGAGAATAAATAAATAAATAACATTTTTTTTACATTTTTTAAGAATATATATTAATATTAAATAGAGAATAAATAAATAAATAACATTTTTTTTACATTTTTTAAGAATATATATTAATATTAAATAGAGAATAAATAAATAAATAACATTTTTTTTACATTTT
Organism: Centruroides sculpturatus; assembly: GCF_000671375.1. Lineage (NCBI taxonomy): Eukaryota > Metazoa > Arthropoda > Arachnida > Scorpiones > Buthidae > Centruroides > Centruroides sculpturatus. The sequence goes on from NW_019384879.1 coordinate 184,543, forward strand.
TTAAGAATATATATTAATATTAAATAGAGAATAAATAAATAAATAACATTTTTTTTACATTTTTTAAGAATATATATTAATATTAAATAGAGAATAAATAAATAAATAACATTTTTTTTACATTTTTTAAGAATATATATTAATATTAAATAGAGAATAAATAAATAAATAACATTTTTTTTACATTTTTTAAGAATATATATTAATATTAAATAGAGAATAAATAAATAAATAACATTTTTTTTACATTTTTTAAGAATATATATTAATATTAAATAGAGAATAAATAAATAAATAACATTTTTTTTACATTTTTTAAGAATATATATTAATATTAAATAGAGAATAAATAAATAAATAACATTTTTTTTACATTTTTTAAGAATATATATTAATATTAAATAGAGAATAAATAAATAAATAACATTTTTTTTACATTTTTTAAGAATATATATTAATATTAAATAGAGAATAAATAAATAAATAACATTTTTTTTACATTTTTTAAGAATATATATTAATATTAAATAGAGAATAAATAAATAAATAACATTTTTTTTACATTTTTTAAGAATATATATTAATATTAAATAGAGAATAAATAAATAAATAACATTTTTTTTACATTTTTTAAGAATATATATTAATATTAAATAGAGAATAAATAAATAAATAACATTTTTTTTACATTTTTTAAGAATATATATTAATATTAAATAGAGAATAAATAAATAAATAACATTTTTTTTACATTTTTTAAGAATATATATTAATATTAAATAGAGAATAAATAAATAAATAACATTTTTTTTACATTTTTTAAGAATATATATTAATATTAAATAGAGAATAAATAAATAAATAACATTTTTTTTACATTTTTTAAGAATATATATTAATATTAAATAGAGAATAAATAAATAAATAACATTTTTTTTACATTTTTTAAGAATATATATTAATATTAAATAGAGAATAAATAAATAAATAACATTTTTTTTACATTTTTTAAGAATATATATTAATATTAAATAGAGAATAAATAAATAAATAACATTTTTTTTACATTTTTTAAGAATATATATTAATATTAAATAGAGAATAAATAAATAAATAACATTTTTTTTACATTTTTTAAGAATATATATTAATATTAAATAGAGAATAAATAAATAAATAACATTTTTTTTACATTTTTTAAGAATATATATTAATATTAAATAGAGAATAAATAAATAAATAACATTTTTTTTACATTTTTTAAGAATATATATTAATATTAAATAGAGAATAAATAAATAAATAACATTTTTTTTACATTTTTTAAGAATATATATTAATATTAAATAGAGAATAAATAAATAAATAACATTTTTTTTACATTTTTTAAGAATATATATTAATATTAAATAGAGAATAAATAAATAAATAACATTTTTTTTACATTTTTTAAGAATATATATTAATATTAAATAGAGAATAAATAAATAAATAACATTTTTTTTACATTTTTTAAGAATATATATTAATATTAAATAGAGAATAAATAAATAAATAACATTTTTTTTACATTTTTTAAGAATATATATTAATATTAAATAGAGAATAAATAAATAAATAACATTTTTTTTACATTTTTTAAGAATATATATTAATATTAAATAGAGAATAAATAAATAAATAACATTTTTTTTACATTTTTTAAGAATATATATTAATATTAAATAGAGAATAAATAAATAAATAACATTTTTTTTACATTTTTTAAGAATATATATTAATATTAAATAGAGAATAAATAAATAAATAACATTTTTTTTACATTTTTTAAGAATATATATTAATATTAAATAGAGAATAAATAAATAAATAACATTTTTTTTACATTTTTTAAGAATATATATTAATATTAAATAGAGAATAAATAAATAAATAACATTTTTTTTACATTTTTTAAGAATATATATTAATATTAAATAGAGAATAAATAAATAAATAACATTTTTTTTACATTTTTTAAGAATATATATTAATATTAAATAGAGAATAAATAAATAAATAACATTTTTTTTACATTTTTTAAGAATATATATTAATATTAAATAGAGAATAAATAAATAAATAACATTTTTTTTACATTTTTTAAGAATATATATTAATATTAAATAGAGAATAAATAAATAAATAACATTTTTTTTACATTTTTTAAGAATATATATTAATATTAAATAGAGAATAAATAAATAAATAACATTTTTTTTACATTTTTTAAGAATATATATTAATATTAAATAGAGAATAAATAAATAAATAACATTTTTTTTACATTTTTTAAGAATATATATTAATATTAAATAGAGAATAAATAAATAAATAACATTTTTTTTACATTTTTTAAGAATATATATTAATATTAAATAGAGAATAAATAAATAAATAACATTTTTTTTACATTTTTTAAGAATATATATTAATATTAAATAGAGAATAAATAAATAAATAACATTTTTTTTACATTTTTTAAGAATATATATTAATATTAAATAGAGAATAAATAAATAAATAACATTTTTTTTACATTTTTTAAGAATATATATTAATATTAAATAGAGAATAAATAAATAAATAACATTTTTTTTACATTTTTTAAGAATATATATTAATATTAAATAGAGAATAAATAAATAAATAACATTTTTTTTACATTTTTTAAGAATATATATTAATATTAAATAGAGAATAAATAAATAAATAACATTTTTTTTACATTTTTTAAGAATATATATTAATATTAAATAGAGAATAAATAAATAAATAACATTTTTTTTACATTTTTTAAGAATATATATTAATATTAAATAGAGAATAAATAAATAAATAACATTTTTTTTACATTTTTTAAGAATATATATTAATATTAAATAGAGAATAAATAAATAAATAACATTTTTTTTACATTTTTTAAGAATATATATTAATATTAAATAGAGAATAAATAAATAAATAACATTTTTTTTACATTTTTTAAGAATATATATTAATATTAAATAGAGAATAAATAAATAAATAACATTTTTTTTACATTTTTTAAGAATATATATTAATATTAAATAGAGAATAAATAAATAAATAACATTTTTTTTACATTTTTTAAGAATATATATTAATATTAAATAGAGAATAAATAAATAAATAACATTTTTTTTACATTTTTTAAGAATATATATTAATATTAAATAGAGAATAAATAAATAAATAACATTTTTTTTACATTTTTTAAGAATATATATTAATATTAAATAGAGAATAAATAAATAAATAACATTTTTTTTACATTTTTTAAGAATATATATTAATATTAAATAGAGAATAAATAAATAAATAACATTTTTTTTACATTTTTTAAGAATATATATTAATATTAAATAGAGAATAAATAAATAAATAACATTTTTTTTACATTTTTTAAGAATATATATTAATATTAAATAGAGAATAAATAAATAAATAACATTTTTTTTACATTTTTTAAGAATATATATTAATATTAAATAGAGAATAAATAAATAAATAACATTTTTTTTACATTTTTTAAGAATATATATTAATATTAAATAGAGAATAAATAAATAAATAACATTTTTTTTACATTTTTTAAGAATATATATTAATATTAAATAGAGAATAAATAAATAAATAACATTTTTTTTACATTTTTTAAGAATATATATTAATATTAAATAGAGAATAAATAAATAAATAACATTTTTTTTACATTTTTTAAGAATATATATTAATATTAAATAGAGAATAAATAAATAAATAACATTTTTTTTACATTTTTTAAGAATATATATTAATATTAAATAGAGAATAAATAAATAAATAACATTTTTTTTACATTTTTTAAGAATATATATTAATATTAAATAGAGAATAAATAAATAAATAACATTTTTTTTACATTTTTTAAGAATATATATTAATATTAAATAGAGAATAAATAAATAAATAACATTTTTTTTACATTTTTTAAGAATATATATTAATATTAAATAGAGAATAAATAAATAAATAACATTTTTTTTACATTTTTTAAGAATATATATTAATATTAAATAGAGAATAAATAAATAAATAACATTTTTTTTACATTTTTTAAGAATATATATTAATATTAAATAGAGAATAAATAAATAAATAACATTTTTTTTACATTTTTTAAGAATATATATTAATATTAAATAGAGAATAAATAAATAAATAACATTTTTTTTACATTTTTTAAGAATATATATTAATATTAAATAGAGAATAAATAAATAAATAACATTTTTTTTACATTTTTTAAGAATATATATTAATATTAAATAGAGAATAAATAAATAAATAACATTTTTTTTACATTTTTTAAGAATATATATTAATATTAAATAGAGAATAAATAAATAAATAACATTTTTTTTACATTTTTTAAGAATATATATTAATATTAAATAGAGAATAAATAAATAAATAACATTTTTTTTACATTTTTTAAGAATATATATTAATATTAAATAGAGAATAAATAAATAAATAACATTTTTTTTACATTTTTTAAGAATATATATTAATATTAAATAGAGAATAAATAAATAAATAACATTTTTTTTACATTTTTTAAGAATATATATTAATATTAAATAGAGAATAAATAAATAAATAACATTTTTTTTACATTTTTTAAGAATATATATTAATATTAAATAGAGAATAAATAAATAAATAACATTTTTTTTACATTTTTTAAGAATATATATTAATATTAAATAGAGAATAAATAAATAAATAACATTTTTTTTACATTTTTTAAGAATATATATTAATATTAAATAGAGAATAAATAAATAAATAACATTTTTTTTACATTTTTTAAGAATATATATTAATATTAAATAGAGAATAAATAAATAAATAACATTTTTTTTACATTTTTTAAGAATATATATTAATATTAAATAGAGAATAAATAAATAAATAACATTTTTTTTACATTTTTTAAGAATATATATTAATATTAAATAGAGAATAAATAAATAAATAACATTTTTTTTACATTTTTTAAGAATATATATTAATATTAAATAGAGAATAAATAAATAAATAACATTTTTTTTACATTTTTTAAGAATATATATTAATATTAAATAGAGAATAAATAAATAAATAACATTTTTTTTACATTTTTTAAGAATATATATTAATATTAAATAGAGAATAAATAAATAAATAACATTTTTTTTACATTTTTTAAGAATATATATTAATATTAAATAGAGAATAAATAAATAAATAACATTTTTTTTACATTTTTTAAGAATATATATTAATATTAAATAGAGAATAAATAAATAAATAACATTTTTTTTACATTTTTTAAGAATATATATTAATATTAAATAGAGAATAAATAAATAAATAACATTTTTTTTACATTTTTTAAGAATATATATTAATATTAAATAGAGAATAAATAAATAAATAACATTTTTTTTACATTTTTTAAGAATATATATTAATATTAAATAGAGAATAAATAAATAAATAACATTTTTTTTACATTTTTTAAGAATATATATTAATATTAAATAGAGAATAAATAAATAAATAACATTTTTTTTACATTTTTTAAGAATATATATTAATATTAAATAGAGAATAAATAAATAAATAACATTTTTTTTACATTTTTTAAGAATATATATTAATATTAAATAGAGAATAAATAAATAAATAACATTTTTTTTACATTTTTTAAGAATATATATTAATATTAAATAGAGAATAAATAAATAAATAACATTTTTTTTACATTTTTTAAGAATATATATTAATATTAAATAGAGAATAAATAAATAAATAACATNCTGTTACAATATTTGAAAGCTAATTCCGGATCGAAGATCGGTTCGAGGGACCACATCTCGCAGATTATGGGAAAGGTTTCGAGGATAATAGATTTATTGTCTGGGAGAGATGATATCTACAAGATGGTATCCAGTATAAAGGATAAACTGGATGAAATTAACAGTAAAGAAGTAAGAAGAGATGGAAGATCTTTTGCTCAGGTAGTGGCAAGTGTTCCATTGGAAGATGGTTAAACCAAGAGAAGTTCTTATTGTGCAACGTATTGAGGCTGCCGAAGATGCAGAACGGACTAAGAAGATAATAAAAGATAACATTAAGCCCCATCTTTTGAAGATTGAAGTTAAAGGTTTAAAACAATTAATGGCGCGGTGGCAATTGAGGTTGATAAGAAAAAAGACAAAGAAACATTACAGAAGGCAGTAGAGATGATCCCTGGCATGATAGCAAGGGAGCCAAAGAAAAGATTACCGAAGGTGATCATCCACGCAATGCCCAAGGAAATAGACAAAATAGAACTGTCGAAGTATATATATGAACCGAATGAGGGTATATCAGACTTCTATAAAGAGCTGGAACAGTTTAAATTATTAAATATCGTGGCGTGATCCACAACGGGAGACACTGAAATGTCGCATGAAAAAGGCATAACTTACGTAGGCATTAATATATACTGGGTTCGAGGATATGAAGGTGAGTACGGCTTATATAACTGCTGGAGACGGTCCCGACTGTCACGTGACCAGCGGAGCCTCGGGAGACGGGTCCGAGTGTTACCTGACCCGCGCCCCATTGGCCCGCGGATTGCGCTGCATCTGTAATGGCTGAGGAAAGCCCACATGATTTGGCTGTCATGAGATGTGCTGTCATTGGGCTCCTTCGTCTGAAATATGAGTTCCGAAACGTTTCTAGCAAGACGACGTGTTGCACTAGTGGATACAGAGTTGGACTAACATCAACGTGGATCTGGCTTTGTGGTCCGGCAAAGGTAAAATTAATAATATATAGTTGATATAGTTGTATTTACAAGCAATAGATAGCAACTGCGGGTGACACGGGCAAGTGTGGACGGGATAAACGACAGCGACGAGGAGAGAGACCTAACGAAGGTGTTCGCGAGCGCGCGTTAAATTTTATTTTTCGCGCAGTAGACTCCCTTTTGACCACCGTGTCACGTGACCGGAAATGACGTAGGCGGCTTATCACAAAGGGTCGCGCGTAGGAGGGTGGTTCATTAGACATTTATTGTTCGCATAGGAGGGGCTACACTTTGGGGGGTGGCGACCCCTCATTCGGAGGCAAATTTTACCTTGATTTATTTAAATTATTTTTTTTAATTTTGAATTATATAATTTAAATTCTATAAGCATTTTACTAACGTATGATATACCTTATGCAGTTATGTAGAATTGTATTTATTGACAAGACTATGTATTTTTTACAAAATTGTACTGCCTGCTGGCTTACCAGCTTAGAGATATGGAGTACAGTACATATGTCAGGAGTTGCAATGTGGCATAGAGTATTAAGTGCCCAAATCATGCGCGCATCAAAAATCCAGACTCTGGAGACCAAGAAACGAGTCAAAATAAAATTCAAAATGGCGACACTTTCTACAAACAGGGAGTAGTGCGAGATTTTGACAAACGAATTTCGAATTTTGACAAACGAATCTTTGAAAACGAAAATCGAATTTTGACAAACGAATCTTTGAAAAAACCCATTTACCTGTCCCGTGTTATTCTCTGGTCGCCAAGTGTTGACCTCGACCGATTGACCCGAGATATCTCGTTTCGGCATCGGAACGTTTTTTTCACAATAGATGGCGCTAGTCGTTATACTGTAATTTTATATTACAACAAACTTCCGAAATATAATTTGTTTTATTTTCATATTTATTAATACAGTAATACCTCGAACTTACGCGATAGGTGGGACCGAGCGATAACCGCGTAAGTCGAATTCGCGTAAGTCGGGGTATAATTTCCCAATTTGCGTAAAATCCAAGTCGGATGTATGTAAGCTAATAAATGTTCTCGTTAATCTTATCCCGTCTTTTGATTCGTTTACGGTTACAAGAATTAATCACATAGAGTCTCTCGAGTCTCCGTAGATATAACAAACACAGAAATAAATAACACAAAATAAATTGTAACTATGTGTCGATTCCGCGCGACACGTCCGAACATATAAGCTGAACAATATTATGGGGGGAGTGAGTAATCAAGAATTGCGTGGCGATCAAACAAAAGACAAATCGACGAGATTTGAAAATCGCGTAACTCCGGGTTTGCGTAAGTCGGGATAGCGTAAGTCGAGGTATTACTGTATACATATGTTATTTGTACAAAATAATTCCGGACGATACAATAGCCACGATTATTTTTTCAAAAACGGAAAATTTTCGTTAGGCATCGACGAAAATTCAAACCGGAGCGACACGCAACGGAGAAAAATTTCGAAATTGGATAGGTTAATTTCACCGAATATGCCACGTGGACGGCTTCGTGGTCGTGGTCGAAGCGGGCGAGGTTTCAAAGATCGTATTCAAAACCAGCGATACCAAAGATTGGAGAATGAGAACGAAACCCGCCTTGAGCTTCGAAGTGATCCCGCTTAGAAGTGAGTCTCCGAGACATACCCTTGCCCCAAATACGGCTTTGCCGTTTTACTTGTTTACAGTAAAATGTAGAAACTGTAAAGTAACCGCATTCCAGAATATATAATCCTCATTATTTATATTTTATTAAAATAATTATTTAACATTACTGAGTTGTATTTATAACATTCGACATTCATTCTGAATATTTGGTTCAATAATATGTTCAACACTGAGTGAAAAAAAAATGGTCGATGAAGACAACGAATTCACACCCAAATTTATCTTTCTATAATTTTCAATACAGTAACAATAAAACAATAAATATATCGCCATTTAATTATTTTGTATTGTGAAAGGTAGACATGTTTACAGTACTAAATAAAATATCATAAATATGAAAAAATTCAATTTATTAAATAGTTCCTTGGCAAAATTTAATTTTTCGAGTTTTTTTTGCAAATCTCCTGAAACCAAAAGTAAAAAAATAGGCAAAAAAAATTCCCTGGGTAAGTGTGTGTATGTATTTATGTGTGTGTGTGCGCCCTCTTAATGCGGAAAAACTTTGTATAGAAAAATCTGCTGTGTAACTTACACACACGAAGAAAATCCGGAAAACTTTAGGCATTGATTAGGGTCGGGATCAGGCGAAAACCCAAATCCAACCACTACTGTTCGGTAGATTTATCATTTTCGGCCATTGATGCGCACCTATCATGACCATGACAACATACAGTAGAAGAAGCATCTATGAAAAACATTTGCTTGTATTCAGTCAGGACAGGTCCGTGCGTATGGTTTATTAAATGAACGAGAGTTTGAAAACACATTATTTTTCTTAACACGCTTTATTTATTTTTACAATCTAGGCATAGAGAAACACAATACAGTAGATTAAGAATAAACCGAACGGATACAGAATAAATATTAGTTATATATAATATAATGTTTAATTTTACTTTTTAAGGGTTGAAAAATGAAACGTTCAAACCGATTTAATTTCTTACAATAATTAGCGTTGAAATCAAGTAAAATATATACTGTAGACTACAATATTCCGTAAATTGTAATTATTAGCGATTATTTTTGCAACAAAGTGGAATTTTGAGATAAATTTAAAATGTGCGCAACGAAAGAAATGCACTTGTTATCTCCGCCTTTCAAAATGTCCCGAACTTGCAGCAGAACATTGAAGGCGGAGTAGAGCGAACTGTATACCTATTAACGAGAAAAAGAACAATTAATTTTTTCCTATTTTTTCACGTTTTAAATCTTCACAGCTGTAAATTAATCGCTACAGAACTTGAATTTATACTCTACGTATGTGTCTTATATTTGATAAACTTCCATATACCTTTACCGGACATCCCTTCGACGCAACGAAAAAACCACCGCAACTAAATCCCAGTTCGTTTTCTCGAAATTTTTTCATGAAATCCAACATCTAAATAAATATAAATTTTAATAATTAAAAGAAGTACGAATATACGAGTACAGTTGTATTTATAATTATTGAAAATACAATAAACTTACTTTTATTTTGTCTTCTACCGCCAAACGAGCGGAAGCGAAGATCCTTATTTCTTGAAAAGAATCATAAACCTAAACATATAAAATTAAAAAATGTCATTGAAAAAATAAAATTGATACAAATTTTTATTCTGCCCAACAGAACTTACGCATGCCGAAATATGGGAAATAGCAAAAGAGAACAACAATGCCAGAAAAACGCAAAAAATGGTGGCGAGACATAATAATAGCCGAAAAATTATGTCCAGTTCACCGAAAATAGCATTGTAAAGAAAAAACGCTAAGATATAAATTACTATGCCAAATATACCGAAAAATAGTTCCTTCCATTTGTTATTCATCTGATTTATAAGATCATAAATCTCTGCATGCTTCCAGATGATTTCGTCCACGTCATACTTTACGCATCTCTTTCTGGTTAATTGTAATTGTTTCGCTAATTCTCTGAATCTCTCCAGTATCAGAAGGCCTACTAATAACGATGCCGGTATCATCCAACAATAAAATGCCATTTTGTAAGTACCAAGTACAGTAAACGAAAGAGAGCAAAAAAGTGCTCGAAAAGAACTCGAATCCTTCTCTACTACCGGAAAGAAAACAAATGAGGACATCAAAGCGATAAAAATGAAAATTCCGAGAAAATAAACACCGAAAAATCCTAACATTACCAATTGATACCGAAACAATTTTTCCTTCTCGCCGCTGTAACTCGATATTTTCATGTCAAAGCTTATTTTTTTCCTACCCACATGTATGCAAAGAATGTAACCAATATTAATGAAATAAAAGGCCATTTTCAGAAAAGGATGCATTTCTCTACCGTTATATCTTTCAATAGGACTACAGAATACAACATTCTCTTTAGTTGCAAGATTCTGAAGGACAAATACAATCGTTTCAGTAACCGAGAATATCAGAATGCATTTCCTGTAAAATTCTATTATTTTTGATTGTCTGGCGTTCAACTTGTGACAATCGCAGCGTTTGTAAGAAATATCGCCAAAAATTATAGAGATAGAGATTACGGGATAAAGCATACAGTAAACGCAATTCTCCGCCATATTGCGTCTAACTAGAAGTAATGGAGCTTATTACTCTACAGCAATTGTAAATTATTACTCTAAAGCTGTTTTCTAGAAACAGCGACGATTTTTCCTTCTCCTTCCACGTGTATTCGCTTATATCAGAACGCAAATAAGCGAAATAGGTTTACTTATCTATGCGCTGTGCAGAATTTTATGATCGTAATGCAATCGATCAATATCAATTCGAGTTGAAACGAGCTTATTTTTGCGAATGAATATTTTTATTTCTACTTATAAATAATGGAATTCGATTTTATTTTCAACTAGCTGTTATCCACGACTTCGCTTGCGGAGGTTTTGCAAGCAAACCCTATTTATATTCAGTATTTCAACAACCATAGTAATTGTTATATAACACCTACCGCCGAGAATGATGAGAATTGCCGAGAATCAAACGAATTGTTTTCAATGTGATCAATTTTCCGGAACGTTTACAATCGTTCTATAATCGAATCAATACGTAATAATAAATTCGAATTTAAAACGGTTCGAACACTTGGTTAAAAAATCGAAATATATAAAAATATTTATAACAATGTCTGAAATGTTATCATTTTAATACACCTAAGTACTCAATGAAGACTAAACGTAGTTGAAAACAAAAAGTCGCATCTAAAATAGTACAGTAGAAGCCGTTCTTCAAGATAAGCCTCTCCTTCTCCCCCCGCGGGAAAATTTCGAAAAATCCCTTCTTATTGTGCGTTTTCATGATGTACTCTAACTGCGTACCAAATTTCACCTCTTTAGGTTCAGCAGTTTGCTCTGGGCGATGATGAATCAGTCAGTCACCCAGTCAATCAGTCAGGATAATAACTAAGATGTTATTAGAGTGGATTGGTTTGAATCGATTCAATTAAGAAAATACAACACTTGGGCAATCTGCCAAAGGAAGAGAGCTTCCCTGCAGGACTTTCTTGGAAAAAACTGAACTCTATTTAGGTGTTTCTATGGGAAACTGGATCATATGTAGGTGTTAAACACGCGAAGAAAACCCGGATAATTCCACGTGATGTTGGTGAGGCGTGAAACTGCCACTGGTATATCTACTCGGCTACTGGATAGCCAAATTAAACAAAACCTGTCTTTGAAATATTAACAGTAAAAATAATAAAAACTCTGATTTTATCATTTTATTGAGTTTTTACTTGAAAAACAATCGCGATCTTTTAATTTAATCGATTATTAATATAACATTGATAATCAAAAATATTGATATTTATATACAAGATACTCCAGGTATTTATCGATATTTATACAAGATCTTATATAACTTTGCAAAAGTGTATCAAATCACACGGATTATATCTTTATATGATTGTGATATTCGATATATCTTAGTATCGTTATATAAATAGAAATTTTATATACTGCATTTAATTTTTTATTACATGATCTTATTTAATTAAACATTTCGAAATGAGTTTAATTAAAATAATTTAACATAACATTAAATAACACAGAAATATACAGAATTCCATCTTTGCAGACTAAACGTAAACTGCTTATTTCTAACACCAAAAACGATTATGCCATCATTTGGATCCATCTTTAATTAGTAGTGATGCAACGAATGGTATATTCGGCCTCAGGCCGAATACCGAATATTCGGCAAGGAGCGTGGCCGAATAGCCAAATATTCGGCCAAACTATTCGGCTTGATTAACGCACGTACGCATTATGGCAAGGATCGCTCACCCTGCTCTCATCTGTCACTACGTTTCGCCAATCGCGTTAATTCTTGACAGTTGTAGCGGACAGACACGAGCGTCACGGCAGTATGTGATAAATGATGACATCAAATGTGGATAACAATGAAATGACCTACACGTGTAAATAACGGAAAAAGAACAGAGAAAGATCGCGAAGTGAGAATGTGAAAATAAATATGAAATTGAGATTGATAACATAATCGAACAAGTCGAGGCAGCTTATTGGAGCGAAATTCGCAGCCGTCAATGCCAAATAATTGTTCTCATTGATTTCGGAAAGCTAAATGCTCGTAATGAAAGACACTTAGCGTGCACGGGTGAAAGCCTGGGGCCGTTCGGGCTATCAAGCTGTCTGGAACTTCAGTTATGATAAATAATTTTCTACAATAAAACAAAAAAGTTAATTTTCAAGTTTATAATAAGGGATGATTTTATAAGAATGTTTTACAGATCATTAATTTTTTTTCACATTTTATGACATAAGTTTCGATCTCATGTGCCCACGCAGTAAAAATTTTCATACAAATTTTTTATCCTTTTCACTCCTTTAGGGTTGAATTTCGTAAAATCTGTTCTTAGTACGCCTAAACTTTACAAAAGGAACACACCCTTAAATTTTTAAGTTTCTAGCACCAGTAGTTTTGGCTCTGCGTTAATTATCCTATTGGGACTTGTTCTTTTATATACGAGTATATAGATGACTAAACTACATAATAAGTCGGTAGTGTTCATTTGATTTGTAACTTTTTTTTATCTCTTAAAAACACAACTTAGTTATTACTTTTCCATTGATCTTTTACATAAATAAGAAAAAAATTGCGCTTTTTCGAACTTGAAATGTATGTTCAGCATTAATAAACGTTACCAAAATGATTAATTTACTGTGTTTTTGTTGTTTCTTACTCCTTTTCTAGGTACAGTAGAACCTCGAAAACTCGGCTCTCGATAACCCGGCACTCCGGATAACTCGGTCACACCCTGGCAAGGCAAAAAAATCCTTAGTTAATTAATTTTCATTATAGACAGCTTTATAAAAGTATAAAAGCTCTCATAAAGTATTTTTCTGAGGTCTGTCTTATCAGGTAAATTACTGTACACAGTGTATTCATTAATTTTCATTTTCATGTAGTAAAGGCTCTATGCCTTCATAAAGGACGTACTTTTCCTTTGT
>NW_019384879.1:199112-257641 GCF_000671375.1 Centruroides sculpturatus
GCGTTGAATTTTCATCGATGTTAAGCCTAACAAAAATTTTTTAAAATAATAATCGTCGCTATTGTATCGTTAAAAATTAGAAAATTAAGCCTCGTTTAAATACTGGCTCCCTTTCATGGTCGAATGAGTGTTGCCAGCTAAAACACGTAAAAATATTATTAAAGTAGCCAAGACATAGCCAAATATTGTAGCGCCACATCACTAGCAAACATTTGAAATTTGCCGACTAGGACAGTCGATTAACCGAGGTGTCCGTTAATCAGGGGTCGGATAATCGAGGCTCTACTGTAGTTGAATTGAACAATTCCTCAGCTTTATCTTATATTTATGGAAATGTCCGAACACACGACGGGTATGGAAAAAAAACCCTTATAGTGCTCACAGGGCAAAAAGAAAAAATAAAATCATTGATAGCTCGTTGGTGTCTACTTTGGGGCCCTGACTCAGGGCCGTGCCGTGCTATGATGCAGAGATGCGGCCGCAACAGGCGGCACCGTGAGGGGGCGGCATAAAAAACATTTAAGGGGCAGAATTTCAAAGACTTGCATCATATTTAGAAAATCTACCGCACAGCCCTAGTAAGATACACCAAATAATAAGAATTATAGCCTATATAAGACTAATAATTTATATAAGGAGCGGGAAAAAACCTTATAAGGGGCGGCATTTTGAAGACTTGCATTATACTTAGAAAATCTACCGCACGGCCCTGGCCCTGAGTTACTACTACTATTTTACGTAACTAATACATATACATATACACATACCAGAGCTTCTACATGGCTTTTCCTGCGCACTTACGGAAAGTTAAGAAGACCGGGAAGAAAGTCTGATAACTTTTAACTATATTCAATTCGTTAAATCAATAATTCAATCAATTTAAAAAATTATGTGTGGCGCTGTCTGTTATAAAAGATTTTATAATAAATCGTTTTTATATTGCTATTATTATAAAAAAAAAAAGATTTATTTTGGATAGGAGCAAGTTTTTCAAAAATTATAAATGCTAGTAATGATAAAATTTTCATTAATTCTGACCCGCTCTAGATATGGCATATGCCACCCCTCTATCTCTCCCTTTACTTATAATCTTCAAAATTTAATAGTAACAATACTCCATATATAGAAATAATCTCTTCAAGTGTCAAAATACCAGCCAATTTCCCGTAGAAAATCCTACGGGAAGGATACAAAATTTCGGTCGGTTCGTTGCTGAATGGGTGGACCTACTGTAAACCGGTTATTGATCACAGGTTCGATCCTCGCCAAATAGTTGACCAGTTTTTCAAACTCTTCTTCCTGTGGGCATTAAGAGGGCCTGTTTTTGCAAGCGCATTATGGGTTCAGCCAGGCCACAATAGAGACGGGGCCGACTTAACCGTAGGAATCACTCCCCGAAAAATTCTTGGGGATTTTTCACCCGTTTGGATTTGATCTTGATTCCTCCAGAGCGATAGACTACCACCTTGACCGCTCGGCCGTCCGACCGTCAATCCCGTTATACCTTCTTGGTCTCCGATAAATTTGAATTAGGGGGCCCCATGTACAGCGTTGACTTCGTACATTTTTCTTCGTGATAATTTTTGAGGCGAAATATTATTTTATAAAAGATTGTCTTTCTTTGTTGGTGGGAGCACCGGGCAATTGCCCTTTCTGCCCATAGGTTGACATCTAAATAGGGGAATCCACTTTTCCATAGAATGTCCTCCCGCAAGTATCTCCATGGTAGATTGGCAATGTGCTGCGTTCAGTATTCGTAAAAACAACCAACGAATTTGCCGTCATCTTTCATTTCTGAAATCTAAATTTGGTTGAAGTTTACTATCTGGGACAATCAATGGCCACCCTTCCGGAATCTCTAGCAAAGGCGCGATTAAAAATGGTCAGTAGGCGGCGCCGGTGACATTGTGTGTATATATGCAAATAGGCTATCTTACGACGTAAATGTGTACTTGTGAGAAATTATGCAAATTTGTTTCGTGCGGGTGGTAGGTGTGTGAGTCGTTAAATTTACTGTCGAGTTTATTTGATTGAGTTTAGTTATTAATTTGTTTTTTTCGATAATGGAATTTAAGAACTGGACCACTGTGGATTTCATTCGTTATTTGTTATCTGATTTTTCCGAATTATGTCTCGATGTAAGAATTCCATCAGATGTAAAATTTGCTATTAAACTAGGCCTTCAAACAGCCGAAACTGTTAAATGTAATGGCAAGTGTAAAATTTGTTTCAGAAGTGATGCAAACTATGTTAATTTTCGATGCCGGAAATGTAACTTTAAATTGTCTGCTTATGAAGGGACATTTAAAGGAAAATGTGGCAATTTATCCTGGTCAAGTATTCTTTCCTTTATATGGCATCTAACCTGTGTTGTTCGTTGAAATTCATATAAAGTAAAAGATTAGTCAAATTACATTTAAGTGATATGAAAATTGAAAGACCGTAGAGAGATAGATGAGACTGTGGTTTGCAAAAGGAAATATAAGAAAGGTCGGCAATTGAAAGGTACGAAATGAATTGTAGGTGGTATTTGTAGGGAGGAGAAGAAATGTTTCGTGTGTTACGTTAATGGTGGCTAAGAGGAAGAAGGGTGACAATTGCACTGAAGAAAAATCGAAGAAATTAAAGAAGCAGAACGTCGTAACCAACGTTCGTGAATCTGAAATTGGTTCTAGAAAGCGGATTACAGTTGATGAATGAAGGATATTAATGGTGAGTAATGTTTAATTGATTCAATTTTTATTTATAAGTAGTTATGGGTTCGCAGGACTCCAGTCAAAAAAATACAACCTATTTCGATGATTGCAAATTTTTATTTATAGTTTTATTTATTTAGGTTAATGTCCAGGGTCCTAGACCATCATGGCGGCTCTTCCTGTTTTAGCCTCGAAACCGGACCGCTTTGGAGACGACGTGTCACGTGACGACGCGAGCGAACGGTGGCAGCTACGCGAGCGAACGGCGGCGGCTGCTGCGCCGCGGCAAACAAAAGCAGTGGGGACGCACGTTCTAACCTAACCTATTCTAATAATATAATTATGATAATTTATTAGAATAGGTTAGGTTAGAACGTGCGTCCCCACTGTTTGCTTTTGTTTGCTGGAATCAGCGCCGGCGCCATGACAGCCGCCGCCGTCGTTCGCTCGCGTCGTCACGTGACACGTCGTCTACAAAGCGGTCCGGTTTCGAGGCTAAAACAGGAAGAGCCGCCATGATGGTCTACGACCCTGGACATTAACCTTTATTTATATTTCTAGTCTTAAATCTGTAGTTGCACTTGATAGTATATTAGAATAAGTTAGTTTAGTTTATCACGTGAACGCGTTAGATAGGGTAGTCAGGTGATCGCGCATCGCTTACGACGGACGTCGTTAGGAGCGAGAGTACACTCAACCGGAAGGGCGGCCATGATGGTCCCAGATAGTAAACTTCAACCCACAGAAAACTAGTCGAGGCGACACCCATTTAATTCCTAGACCACACCTGAGACCACCGGACTTCACCGAAATTCCTTTCATTAACTCGTTTCAATTGGTGTCAGGCCGATTATCAATTCCATCGGGGTTTACACTTGTCTTCATACTAGAAATCCCAGAAAGATTTCTTCTTCGAGGTGATAAAAAAGCGGTCAGGGTGAAGCCTACCGCTCTGGAGGACCTGGAATTGCTAAAAGATCTCTTAATGCCAACAGGGAGAAAAGAGTTTAAAAATAAGTGGCCATACTTGGCGAGGATCGAACCTGTGATCAACAACCTGTATTCAGTAATTTTTACCCGTTCAGCTACGATCCGACCGAAGTTTCGAATCCTTCCCGGAGGATTTTCTACGGAAATTGCCTGGTATTTTGAAACTTGACAGAATTATTTCTATATGTGGGGCATTGTTACTATTAAATTTTGGAGATTATAAATAAAGGGAGAATTAGAAGGGTGCCATATCTAGATCGGGTAAGAATTAATGAAAATTTTATCATTACTACTACAGTATTTATAAGTTTTGTAACTCCAAAATAAGTATTTTCCTCTTTATATTAATTAACAATATAAAAATGATTTATTATAAAACCTTTCATAACAGACAGCACCGCACACAATATTTTAAATTGATTGAATTATTGATTTAATGAATTGATTATAGTTAAAAATTATCAGACTTTTTTCCCTGTCGTCTTAACTTTCTGTCAGTGTGCAGGAAAAGCCATGCAAAAGCTCTTGTATGTATATATGTACAGTCGACCCCCCTATAACACGGTAGATACGTTCCGTTTTTTATGAAATTCATGTTGTACGAGTCATTAAATACATGAGCCAATCACAGCCCGGCACGTATGCAGTTTACGGACTACGGCTGTTTGAAATGTTTTATTCCATAAAATTAATCGATTCTAGACTACTTCGATTCAACATTTCCAAAATACGTATAATTTTTTGGGAATAATCCATATAAACTATGTTATAAACAAAAAATTGTAGGATTACTTACCGAGCGTGCACCGTTCGACTCCGCCGTTGCTGAAGCTTGTTTTCGTCGTGGAGCGGCGCACCGAACGACGGGCGCATGTTTTCTGATAAGTTATTTTTCTGCGAAAAATTCGCTGAACTTTGGAGACATCGTTAATATAAATATAATTTTTATGGACGTTAAATAATAAATGGTTTTTAGTAGATCCGCTGCTCGTTTAAACTCAACGGTTTGTGCAATATCCGCTATTGGTCTAAATTCGACCAATCCTGTCGCGACACGAGTCGGCGATGACGTTTTACCGTATTTTACGAGTTTCTTTTACGAGTACGGTCGCATTTTTTTCGCCGTTATATACGAAACCGCATTATATGAACCCGTTTTATAGAGGGGTTTACTGTATATATATTAGTTATGTAAAATAGTAGTTTTAACTCGGGGCCTCCAAAGTAGACACCAACGAGCCATCAATGATTTTTCCTTTTTTGCCCTGTGAGCACTATGAGGATCTTTTTTCCATGCCCGTCGTGCGTTCGGACATATCCATAAATATAAGATAAAGCTGAAGACTTGTTCAATTCAGCTAATTAAAGATGGATCCGAGTGATGGCATAATCGTTTTTTAATAAATAAATTTTGGTGTTAGAAATAAGCAGTGTACGTTTAGTCCGCAAAGATGGAATTCTGTATATTTCTGCGTTATTTATTATTTTACGTTAAATTCTTTTAAACTCATTTCGAAATGTTTAATTAAATAAGATCTTGTAATCAAAAATTAAATGCAGTACTGTATATAAAATTTCTATTTATGTAACGATAATAAGATATATCGTATATCGCAATCATATAAAGTAATAAACCGTGTGATTTAATACACTTTTGCAAAGTTCTTGTATAAATATCGATAAATACCTCGAGTATCTTCTATATAAATATCAAAATTTTTTATCAATGTTATATTATTAATCGATTAAATTAAAAGATCGCGATTGTTTTTCAAGTAAAAAATCAATAAAATGATAAAATCAGAGTTTTTATTCTTTTTACTGTTAATATTTCAAAGATTTCAAAGACAGGTTTTATTTAATTTGGTTACATAGTAGCCGAGTAGATATGTGAGGACCCAAACGGGGTCCGAAAGCAGGCCAATAACGACTTTTTAAATGAGTCAAGTTTCGTAGTGCGAAAGAGCGAACTTAAAGATCGGATTTAAACAATGAACCTTTTGTCTTGTTAAAAGATTTTAAACAATAGATAGAGTAAAGTCGAGGAAAACGAGGTTGGAGAGGAGTCGTGTTCCGACGCGACGTTGACCTCTCCCGCGCCCTTCCTGGAGTTTCGAATTGTCACCATGTGACGAGGAGAGACCAATGGAGAGGCGACCGCGGTGGAAAAATCGATAAAACCGCGTTTTCGGGAACTTTACGGAGTCTTGGGTTTTGGTGTGTAGTGCTCACCTGTCGGGATTTGGTGCTCCCGACCGAGACGCAACGAAGGCTCTTCCGACGACCTAGGAACTGGTTTCGCCAACCCGTCCACTCTAGGATCGCCGAGGTCACGTCCAGAATCGTCGAGGTTCGACTTGTCAACCGAGGACATCACTACAAGTGTTGGTGCGTGCCCCGGAGCCATCGTTCTCTGCGTCCACAGTGCCGAAAGCTCCCCAAGGACCAATCGAACAATCGAACTGTCCGATTTTTAGGAACTGTGACAGAAACCCATCGTGGGATAAGCTCTTGCCCGCATTAGATTGTTGTAAGAACGATTTATGTATATTATTAAACGGTTTTATATGGTAAACCTGTCTCGGTGAGTCATTCCGCGCCCACACGACAGAATTAACCGCTCGGCTGTCGAAAACACCTCACCCCTAATCGGCTGGCCTCACAGATATAATAGTCGCAGTTTCACGCCTCACCAACGGGCCCGTCACGTGGAATTATCCGGGTTTTCTTCGCGTGTTTAACACCTACACAGGGTCCAGTTTCCCATAAAAACAGCTAAATAGGGTCCAGTTTTTTCCAAGAAAGCCCTACAGGAAAGCTCTTTTCCTTTGGCAGATCGCCGAAGTCTTGCATTTCCTTAATTCAATCGATTCAAACTCCTCCAATCTAATAACATCTTATCTATTATTAAAAACCGAATCGAATTCCATTATTTATAAGTATAAATATAAAAGCATTCATTCGCAAAAACAAGCTCGTTTCAAATCGAATTGATATTGATCGATTGCATTGCGATCATAAAATTCTGCACAGCGCATAGATGAGTAAACCTATTTCGCTTATTTGCGTTGTGATATAAGCGAATACACGTGGAAGGAGAAGGGAAAATCGTTGCTGTTTCTAGAAAACAGCATTAGAGTAGTAAATTAGATTGTCGATTTTACAAGATTTTTTTCTTAAAGTGTAAAATGCTAGTAATTTTTGCATTTACGTGAATTTGATAGTTTACTTGTGATTAAACGAAATAAAGTTAGAATTGTACTAATAAATCTAATTTTCTTTATTTTGGTCTTTAAAGCAGGGCTGTGGAGTCGGAGTCTGGAGTTTTGGTGTTTTAGCCGGAGTCGTCAAAAATCCGCCGACTCCGACTCCTGTTTACTTACCAACTTGTTATGTATATAAAACGAAAAAGTATTGGAATCGTGGCAAATTTGACCCTCCAAGTTTTTTTTTGCAAATCTACACGTTTTGAGACCTCCCGAACCCCTCAAAAAAGTTAGTAAAGGGGAAAAATTCGCGCGCGTGTGTGCGTATTGACATCTAATTTGTTTAATTTCTTTATTGTCTGTTCTGAGATATTAAACAATATCTCAGAATGGGTAAAGTTTAAGAAACCAAATGTGGCACTGTAGCTCGCGTATAAAGGGGGCATTAATACTATTAAATTTTGGTGCTTAATTAAAGGTCGACAGGGTGAAGACCTAAAAGTGGTCATGTGTCACATCTCTTAATGAATATTTTACTCGTTATTAGCATTCAAAATTTTAAAAAAATTAAAATAAAACCCGTCTCTACCCTCAAAGTAAGCTTTTAAGCCATTTTATAATAGTACAGTAAAACCCGTTAAGATGTTCTCGCCTAAGATGTTAGAATGTATATGGAGACACTATTTAGTTCAACCACTTCAACGCTTAATAACTAACTCCTGTGTTAAACCATCCGACTCCGATTCCGACCACTCTGACCACAGAAATTATTAGGCTTCAAACAGGGTGAACGAAATCATGCCCCCCTCCCACAGTCTAACATCCACACATATAGAAAAAACCTCGAACCTTTTGCATATATCGAAATTTCAAGGTGTCCCGAGTCCAAAAATTAAAAATTTGGGAGGGGTCATTTTTTGACCGAGCGCTACACATTTCCTCTGTTATATGTAACAGCCGGAAAAGTAAAAATTATCAAATACGTATTTATATATTACTTACAGAAGTCTTTTAGCTTTGGAATAAAAAGTTTCTAAGCTCTATCTTTATTAAAACTCTATTTATTGAATCTTTTATTCTGAGGTCACGTGATAACATCAGAATTTCCGGGTCTCTTTCGGTAACAAGTCCGCCCATAGTCGGAGTCGGATGCTAAGGAAAAGTCGGAGTTGGAGTCAGTAGATTTTTACGCGACTCCACAGCCTTGCTTTAAAGTCACACCTCGTCCTATATGCGAGATCGTCTTATATTCGAGTAAATACGATAATTATTTTAAGTTAAATTCTTTGATACTCCGAAACGTTTCGTTAAATAAGATCTTGTAATTAAGAAATTATTAAATGCATTATATAAAATTTCTATTTATATAACGATAATAAGATATTTCGAATATCACAATCATATAAAGAAATAAACCGTGTGATTTAATACACTTTTGCAAAATTATATAATATCTTGTATAAATATCGATAAATACCTCGAGTATCTTGTAAATAAATATCAACATTCTTGATTATCAATATTATTATTATTAAATGATCGCGATTGTTTTACAAGTAAAAATCAATAAAATAACAAAATCAGAGTTTTTATTCTTTTTATTGTTGACATTTCAAAGACAGGTTTTGTTTAATTTGGTTACCCAGTGGACGAGTATATAAATCTCTGGATACAAGTCGCGGGTCACGCCTCACAAACGGGTCGGTTATGTGGAATTATCCGGGTTTTCTTCGCGTGTTTAACACCTACACAGGGTCCAGTTTCCCATAAAAACAGCTAAATAAGGTCCAGTTTTTTCCAAGAAAGCCCTGCAGGGAGACTCTCCTCCTTTGCAGATCGCCCAAGTGTTGCATTTCCTTAATTCAATCGATTCAAGCCAGTCCAATCTAATAACAACTTATCTATTATTAAAAAAAGGAATCGAATTCCATTATTTATAAGTATAAATATAAAAGCATTCATTCGCAGAAATAAACTCGTTTCAAATTGAACTGATATTGATCGATTGCATTCCGATCATAAAATTCTGCACATAGCATAGATGAGTAATTTCGCTTATTTTCATTCTCATACAAGCGAATACACGCGGAAGAAGAAGAGAAAATCGTTGCTGTTTCTAGAAAACAGCATTAGAGTAATAATTTAGAAATGCTGTAGAGTAATAAGCTCCATTATTTCTAGTTAGACGCAATATGGCGGAGAATTGTGTTTATTGTATGCTTTATCCCATAATCTCTATTTCTATACTTTTTGGCGATATTTATTACAAACGCTGCGATTGTCACCAGTTGAACGCCAGGCAATCAAAAATAATAGAATTTTACAGGAAATCCATTCTGATATTCTTGGTTTCTCAAACAATTGTATTTGTCCTTCAGAATCTTGCAACTAAAGAGAATGTCGTTTTCTGTAGTCCTATTGAAAGATATAACGGTAGAGAAATGCATCCTTTTCTGAAAATGGCCTTTTATTTCATTAATATTGGTTGCATGCTTTGCATACATATCGGTAGGAAAAAGATAAGCTTTGACATGAAAATATCGAGTTACGCCGGTGAGAAGGGAAAATTGTTTTGGTATCAATTGGTAATGTTAGGGTTTTTCGGTCTGTCTTTTCTCGTAATTTTAATTTTTATGGCTTTGCTGTCTTCGCTTGTTTTCTATCGGGTAGTAGAGAAAGATTCGAGTTCTTCTCGCGCACTTTTTTGCTCTGTTTCGTTTACTGTACTTAGTTCTTACGTAGTAGCATTTTATTGTTGGATGATACCGGCATCGTTAACGATAGGCCTTCTGATACTGGAGAGATTCAAAGAGTTAGCGAAACAATTCCAATTAACCAGAAATAGATGCGCAAAGTATGACGTGGACGAAATCATCTGGAAGCATGCAGAGATTTATAATCTTATAAATCAGATGAATAATAAATGGAAGGAGCTATTTTTCGTTTTATTTGGCATAATAATTTATATCTTAGCGTTTTTTGTTTACAATGCTATTTTCGGCGAACTGGATATAATTTTTCGGCTATTATTATGTCTCGCTACCATTTTTTGCGTTTTTCTAGCATTGTTGTTTTCTTTTGCTGTTTCCCGTATTTCGGCATGCGTAAGTTCTGTTGAGCAGAATAAGAATTGTTATCAATTTTATATTTTCAATGACATTTTTTAATTTTATGTTTAGGTTTATGATTCTTTTCAAGAAATAAGGATCTTCGCTTCCGCTCGTTTGGCGGTAGAAGACAAGATAAAAGTAAGTTTATTGTATTTTCAATAATTATAAATAAAATTGTACTTGTATAATCGTATTTCTTTTAATTATTAAAATTTATATTTATTTAGATGTTGGATTTCATGAAAAAATTTCGAGAAAACGAACTGGGATTTAGTTGCGGTGGTTTTTTCGTTGTGTCGAAGGGATGTCCGGTAAAGGTATATGGAAGTTTATCAAATATAAGAAACATACGTAGATCATAAGTTCGAGTTCTGTAGCGAATAATTTACAGATGTAAAGATTTAAAGCCTGAAAAAATAGGAAAAAAGTAATTGTTCTTTTTCTCGTTAATAGGTGTACAGTTCGCTCTACTCCGCCTTCAACGTTCTGTTGCAAGTTCGGGACATTTTGAAAGGCGGAGATAACAAGTGCATTTCTTTCGTTGCGCACATTTTAAATTTATCTCAAAATTCCACTTTGTTGCAAAAATAATCGCTAATAATTACCATTTACGGAATATTGTAGATATTTTACTTGATTTCAACGCTAATTATTGTAAAAACATTTAAATCGGTTTGACACGTTTGCATTTTCCCGTTAATTAAGTAATTACATAATATATTCCGTTTAATGAATGAGAGGAATTGATGCAATACGAGAGCGATCTGTCAAGGGAGTGTCATTCAGGAGAACTTTCTATAAGAAATTGGACCTGCTTTAGTTGTTAGACACGTAAATAAAACCCACGTGGTCAGTCTTTAGTCAAGCGTCATTCAGAGGTTTTGATCATTCAAAACCTCTGAATGACGCTTATATATATCCCAATATATATATATATATAGCCCAATATTATTTGGTGAAGGAGGAAGGGTATCTTGTATGTTGGAGCGTGGGACAAAAGTCTAAATCCGGTACTAATAGTGTCCACCAATGCTTGAATGATCAAAACCTCTGAATGACGCTTTAAACAAAAAAAAAAAAACAGTATATATATGTATATATATATATATATATAAACTGTTTTTTTTTAATAGAACGAGGCTCTTTTTAACGCGAGGCTTTATGCTACAGTTTATTTAACCTTATGCGTAAATCCATCTCTGAGCACAGTGAATAAAAGGATGTAAATTTTCACATATAGCACAGATTTTGAAAAATTTTATGGGATGTGGCTAGAATTTCACGATGAAAATTGGAACCTTAATAAATTTCGATACTTCATTGGCCTTTCGCTATAACTTCGTGCATGCTCTGGCAAGAAATAGTTCTTAAATGCAATAGTCTTTGCGAACGATTGTTGAACTTTTAATCAAAGACAGCATTAAATTATTTAACTTTAAATCATAAAAATGAAATTGACAGTTCTTAGATAACGAGTTAAGATTTTTCGCTCGTAAAAAAGTTTCGTATGCGAAGGGTAGTTGTGACTGGCTGAAAGTTTACTCTGGTTTCCTTCTTCGGTCCGAAAATAGTTCAGAAATGGCGGCTATTTGGAATCAATTTAGATTGCAGAAATGAGAGATGTCAGCGAATTGGTTGATTGTTTTTGAGTACGCGACGTAACACATGGGCGATCTGCCAGGAGATACTTGCGAGAGGACATTCTATGGAAAAGTGTCCTTTATTTAGGTGTTAACCTATGGGTTCTCACCAACAAGGGAAACCAATCTTTTATAAGAAAATATTTCTCCTCAAATATTACTCCGAAAAAATATACGAAGTCAGCGCTATACATAAGGCTCCTAATTTAAATTCATCTGGACACCACGAAGGTATAAAGGAACGATGGCCGAGTGGTCAAGGTAGTAGCCTACCCGGAATCCATAATGGGCTTTCTAAAATTGCTAAAAGACCCTCTTGGTGTCCAAGGGTTGGAAACACACACACACACACAAAGTATAACGCGCTACTGAACTGTCATACAAAACTTGTTCGGTTCTTATCACTCAATCGACCCTAATATGTATATTTTTTTCTTTCTGTTCTGTAGGCGGTATGAGAGCCTTTCCCCATAAAACAATCGGATAGCATATGGAAAATACCTGGAAGTTTCCAGATATTTTCTATGGGCGGAGTGTAGCGGAGGATATATCGGACCCGCCTCTCATCGTCCGGCCGTCCTATTGTGGGCCTAGCCATAATAGCTAGGCCCACAATGAGTCGTCCGGTGATAATTTAAAAGACCCTCATAATGCCTATAGGGCAGAGTCAACAAAATGTTTAAAAAAATTAATGTTAATTTTCCATTATTCATATGTGTAATATTAAATAATAATGCGTAATAACAAATAGTATTTTATTAAAATGTATAAAAATAAAGTATTAGCAAATCATAAATAAACTGCATTTCAAATACTTTTCTTCCAAATACCGTTACATTTACAATCCCCTAGTGGCGTAATTAAGAACTTACTATTCGAATTTTTGAATATATACTGTATAAACATTTTAAAATATAAAAACCATAAATTAATATTAATTAAATTAAAAAAAAATTGAATTAAATTAAACTTTAAATTATAACAAAGACATAAATATATTTCCACGTTCAACATATATATAGAGCGCATCTATATATACTAGTTACGACGGAAGAATCAATTATATTATTTTTAGTTTGATAATTTTGAACTCGTCATCTATCAAAAATAAATCGATATTAGCGTTTTTTCGATGTATAATCACAACACTTATATATCTAGAGGGATGAACACGATATAAAGAAACGAAGGAAGAAAAAATAATAAAAATAAATAAATAAAAAGAGGATCCGGCAGAAGTTGTCGGGGCGTGCTAGCTGCAGTTGACGTCAAACTCGATCCGAGATGAATATTTCCTTCATAGAATTATCCCGTCGATGATAATACTTCGATGCATCGCTAATTTCGGAATCATTCTTAAAAAAAAATGAAAATGGGAAAATTACCCCTTACGTTTTTATTCTCTTTTATACTATTTAATTGTAATTGTTTCCACGTGAATGAACCGATCGACGAGAAAACGTAAGTGATTATTTTTTTTTTATAAATGACGTATTTTGAATTAAATGTAATTGATTAATTTATAAATTGATGCATGTGTTTTATTTATTTATTTCCTTATATATGCAGCGTGTTTATTTGTTTTTTAACGTTTTGGTTCCCGAATGTCTGCATTTCCTGCAAGCATTCGTGTATTGCTGTTAATATTATATTACCGTGATATAATTTTACTGCGTGTAAATTAAATTTCTGTATTTAATTTTGAATTATAAATAAGTTTTTAGATTTAAATGTTTAAAAAATTTTTGCACTAGCACAAATATTTTAAAGCTTTATATGATTTTATGACGTCATAAATTAATAGTGTTTAATTGCGGCTATAGAAATATTTATAAACTGTTCAATGGCAAAATTTCTTTATTTTATTTTTTTCCAATTTTGTGGCTTGAGACCTGGGATATTACTGTAGAATATTTAAATTACAAATTCTTAATTTTTGTATCCTCGGAGCTCCTCCGAATCTTCTACTGTATATTGGTGGCTCTTGACTTTTCCTACGGGTTAAGAATTGATTTAAATTAATTACATGTGTTAATAATTAAATAAAATTATTTTAAAATATTACTTGCAAATCGGTTTAGCAATTTTTTGATTAATTTTATTACATTATATAAAAACAATTTTTAAAACCATTTATAAAATAAAATGAATATTTGTGATAGATTATATATATATAGTTCTGGTGTGCAATTCAATGCATTATAGGAAAACTTAATTTATCTTTAAAGAAATGTCAACTTAAATAAATTTAAGGTGGTCCTCTACTTTCGTACAATTTGCTATTTTGTACTTTCAATTTTTATCAATATATATGGCAAAACATGCATACTTTCGTGTAATAATTCTTC
Source organism: Centruroides sculpturatus (assembly GCF_000671375.1). Lineage (NCBI taxonomy): Eukaryota > Metazoa > Arthropoda > Arachnida > Scorpiones > Buthidae > Centruroides > Centruroides sculpturatus. The sequence continues at coordinate 213,103 of NW_019384879.1, forward strand.
CCTTCTCGTGAACTATTAGTCTCTAGTCCCTCCTCACCTCTCCGACATTAATGGTGTCCATTTTCAACATCGCAGGTTTGGTCTTGAGCAGGGACGTCTTGAGTTAGCATTTGTGTCGATAAGTTGTCTTGTCGGTTTATGTGTGCTATTGCTTTATGTACAGTACATTGCTGTTTTGGTGAAAAAATTTGCCCTTATTAATTCATAAACATGAGTGAAAAACAAAAAACAGCAGAGTTGTTATGGACAAAAAGAAACCAGTCTCATAACCTCCATATGATCAAGAATATATATCTCATGTACAAAGGGCAATAGAAAAAGGCACAGCATGTTACAGAAAGCTTTATCGAGAAAAGAAAAAGAGGAGTACAATTCAATTATCTCTTGGCAAATTTATAAAGAGAACACCAGATATTAATCAATAAAAAAATAGATATTTTGAAAATCCTTTTTGATATTTTTGTACATTGCTCTACTTTCATACATTTCAACTTTCGTACACACTTTAGGAACCAATTAGGTACAAAAGTAGAGGACTGTCTTAGAATATTATTCAGTGATGAAATGCAGCATATATCATTAAATACAATTTTAAGTTGTATTTAATTTGAATTATATTCAATTTTCTAAAATTTTTAAATTTAAATTAAAGAAATTTAAAATATAAAAATTTATTAAATATATATTTTGACTCCTTCCACCCTGTGGACACTAATAAATATCCTGTTTTGAGACCAATCAAACCCACAATAAGGTGGCTTGACATATCTGGGACAGATCACCACTACAAAATTTATTGGGTTTTTAACACTTGGATTCAATTCTGGATACCCCAGAGTGGTAGCTGATGCCTTAACTGCTTCAATAATTTGGCCCACAGAAATATATTAATTTAATATGAAGTTAAAACTGTGAAACTTAAGTTATTTCATTATCTCCTTATTGAGATTCAAAGTTATTATTAGAACTGATAATTTTATGCTGGATATTTAATGCAGCATATATCATTATATATTTTTAAATTGTATTTAATTTGAATTATATGCATTTTTAAATACCCTGCATAAAATTATAAGATGCTATAATACATTAACTTCATACAAGTTGTATAAAAACTTTAAACAACTTTATACAAAACATTTTAGGTAAATAAAATAGCATATTTTTTATATTTATATATATGTGCATCTTTTAAATTATTAATGATTAGACAAATAATAGAAAAAATATATTGTAAATTAATTATTAAATTATATTATAATTTCCTAATTATAACACATTAAATTACTATAACATAGTATCATGAGAATGTTAATTAATATAGTGAAATTTTTAACATCTTGCATCTAGCAAAATATTAATGAATACAAAAATTCCCAAAGGAGATTAAAAAAAGCAAAGATACTGTTTCTTTACTATCCTTACTTTTCTTTCTTATTTTTAGACTCTTCTAACAAGAAAAAAATAAGATTCAGAAGTTCTTTATGAACAGTAACACATTAAATGTAAATTAATACAGTTGCTTATACACTTACAAATCTTCAGTGTATTACCCAGACTTTCAAATTAAAATTTTTAAAGTTTAATAATTTATGCATTGCTCCACAAAACATCATTAAAACATGTTAGAATTCTAATTTGGCTTAGGTATATTGATCCTTCAGGTGTTGATACACTTTCTAGTTATGGCATCTTTGTAAAAGATTTTTGTTCCTGTTTGTGCTTGCTGTAATGGGACTATATAAACTTCAGACTTCTCCAAAAGGGTAAGAGGATCCCTATCATTACATAGAATTCTGCAGCGTTTGATGGTAAGTGTAACCCCTGTCTTTTGTAAACTCAAACTATATGTAAAGTAGCAGGCCATAAGTATATGAGAGGTGTTTTTGCAAATATAAGCTTAACTTATTGTTTTTGCCATATGAATTGGAGGGTGGTGGGCAGGAAGATAGAATTGTGGACCAGGTTTCTGTTAAATTTAAACTTGGAATTGTATATGCAGCATTGTATCCAGCAACAGCTGCTATTTGCAGTTCATCCTGTATTGATGCTGGAGAAAAGAGGTACCAGTATGCTCTGTGAATGAGAGCAGATATAGGTGCATTTACATACTCAGGAGGCTGGAAGGAAGAAGCTTTTATAATGTATGAAGATGGATTGTGTACAGTGTAAACAGGATGATTTAATTCATCAAGTAAATAAATCTAAAACTGAAAGACAGTAAGATTTCTTCCTTATCTAATATTAATAGAAAGGAGCATTTTGCAAGATGAATTGTTAGAAATACGGTAAAACCTGCTAATTTTGATCCTGCCAACTTGAAATTTAAAATTTCTGTACAGTTTTTCAAAAGAATTTGAGTTATATGAAATCCAAGTTGGCAGAGTCCAAATTAGTGGGGATTTACTGTGTTTCTAATATTTAAAAATTATAATTAGCAAGTGTTTTTGATACCTTTTATTACATTACTATTTTACTAAGGACTTACATTGTTGTATACTGTACTATCATAAAGTTTTATGAACTCATATTGCTGAATTTATTATTACAAGAAATAACTTACTAAAGCTCAGTAAAACTTCTGTGTAGAGCTGATTGTAATAAATTACTATTGGACTGGTCAGAATTTTAAAGATGGATATGATACAAGAATACATGTTCTTGATTTTATAGTATTTGAATATATAAGTTTAATATTGCACCCAATTTTTTTTTGCAGAAAGTGTTGGAATTTTCTGTAAAACTTGTACCATGTCTAACTGTTAAATAAACAAAATAAAAAGCAGCTTTTACTTTGTTTATTTAATAGACATGGTTTCAAGTAATTTATAACCTTTAAAAATGTATTTTAAATGACAAACTATACAAGATTTTACTAACTGAAACTAAACTAAATTCAGTTTTCTTCTCCTAGTCATATTTATTATTACTGTTCATGGTAAATGCACTTCACAATGAATAGCGCATATTGTGAAATGCAATCAGTTAAAATAATTAATGTCTCTGTTTATCTGAGGAAGGACTAAATTTATGTAAAAACATGTTATGAAAGTAAAATAAAGGATTTCTGACACTTACATAGCATCCAAATTTCTAAAGAATTGTGAAAACCAGTTTTTGTAATGTAGCCCAATAAATATTATTTATTCCTTTTTAATTTCCAAATGTCCTAATTTTTAACAAGTAAACAATTAATAAACTTTTTAATAACTCTTTTCCATATTTTTAGTTGAAACTGTCCTCTTTTGCAAAGTCAGTCTTACTGGAAAACTTGATTATATTTTTCTATAGTCAAATTTAAAGACAACTATTTACTGTAGTTTCATTAATTCTTTCTTGAACCAAATACCATTTCATTTTGAAATCTTAAAGGTAAGGAAAAAATGTTAATGTAAACAATGTACACACAACTATTACTTGATTTAATCAAACAACTAAAGGACCTAAACTATCAGATTATTATATGGGCTACATTAGTGCCATTAATTAAATGAAATAATACAGTATAATAACTTAATTGTTAATAAAGTGTTAAGGAATGGTGCCTAAAATGTCTGAGAGGACTACCCCTTCCAAAAATTCCACAGGTTTTATAATCTGACTGAATTTGTCTAGGGGTTTCCAGAGCTTTGGTAGGCTGATGCTTTTAACCTCTTGGCCATCTGGTTATCAAGAAACTGTATTGCTCTAATCATTCTAATTTTAAATATCTTATAACATTAGAATCTGTTTCTTTATTTGAAACTTTTGAACCCCTGTTTTTGTCCCAAACAATTTTGAGAAGTCATTGTTTAGTTCTTTCTTAATAAATAGCAATATATATATATACTCACAAGAATTATTGAATTGCAAATGTTTTTGAATAATATTTTTGAAAATAAAACGGTTCCGTGCTGTATAATTTTTGCCATTTTCTATTCCTTGTATAGTTCAGCCTCTTAGCTTATAATAGTCTATCATAAAACACTAAAAAAAAAAAAAAAAACAAAAAGAAGAATGTATAAAAACTCTTACAGTAAGAACTTGAATATTTTTTCAGTCTTAAATGCTTTTGAAATTTTATTCCAATATTAGAAGATTAAAATACTTAACAGGTATAAATCCAGAATATTTTAAACAGTGATACTGAGAAATATTTTGCCAGGTTTTCTTATATAATTGTGAAAATTTATTATTGAATTCAGTAGATATAGTAATGTAAAATTAGAAGTTCAGCAGTTATAGTTTAGAAAAAAAATTGTTAACTTTTTGTTTTTTGGTTTAATTTTTTTTATTCAAAGAGGCAAACTGAGGTATTTCCCAATTCTAAAGTTGTGTTTGTACTAAATTAGCACAATTTGCTTAACTGCTGATATTTTCAGTATTCTGTCTTTCCTTTCTTTATAGAAACATTTCAATTGATATGTCTTTTATTCTAGAAAAACAGTTGTACTGCCACTAATTGTAATAAACAAGAAAAAGTTGAATATTTGAAAGTATACTCTCTAGAACCTGTAAACGGTGCGTAATGCGTATACATACTATATATCGTGGTTGACAAACATTTGTCAACCGCAATATATAGTATGTATACACATTATACGCCGTTTACAAGTTCTAAAGAGTATAGATTTTGCCCATGGTGCTGAGTTAGAATGAACTGTGTTTATTTGAAAGTAATTTTAATTCTTTCAACTAGGATGATGTAGCTAATTCCTTTGTCTGCTGCTGTTTCTACTTTTGTTTGGTAAACTATGAAACAATTTATCATTCTTTTGTTTGTTAAAACAGCCATATGCATAATACTGAAGAACTTTTCAATAATAAAAATAATATAACATTCAAAAAAATACCAGAAAGTTTCTAAAACTAGGGAAAAATAGCCAATAAGAATATCACTACAATTGACAGCCAATTTAAATTATTGGCAAATATTTAGAAAAGATTGTTCTACTTAGTTATATACATAGTCAAACAAACTGAATTAATTGCCGGTAGTGATTAAGGTCAGGGTTTTGGTTACAACCTTAGTAATAATTGTTAAATTTGAGAGATATTTTATTGGTTTTATCTATTAAGAAATTGGGAGAAATAGGATGTGTGTGGGTTTTTTCCACTTGGTTATTTTTTTTCTATACTTGACCTTTGGCTCAATTTTTTCGTCATCATATTAACATATAACTAAATTATTTAATTATTAGATTATTCCTTTTGAATCTCACATTAGGAATTATATTTAACAGTATAAATTAAATGTAAGAACTTTTAATGAATATCTTTAAGAAAAACATGAGTACCTGTAAGCCAGAAAAAAAATTAATTATCATACAAAAATATTATTAATTACTTTTCTGAATTTTCAGAAAAAGTGAACAATAAAAAATTTTTCTTCCATAAATTATGCATTTAACTCTATCTTTTGTTTTAAATTAAATTATAAATCACAGCACTAGAAAGAAAGGAAATCTTGCGCCATGGTAAATTGAAATTGAATCTAATGATGTCACTTGAGTTAAACAGAAAATGTAAATTGCATGATCATTGTCGTGCCTTGCTTCAGCTGATGGTGCACTGCACATCTTTAGTCACATGGTTTTCTCAAAATTGTCTGTCTATGTATGTCTAATCTGTGGAGCAAACAGCATAGCTTCACTTTGCAGCAAATTGTTCTTTGACTTTTGCAATTTTTCTTGTATTGTGCATTATTTTTCATTTATTTTATTCCATAAGACACTGTTAAAGTATCGATGGTGCAAAGAACCCCGAAAAAACAAAAAAAAAACAAAATACAGGATTTATTCGTGGACAAAAATTTTACACAAGCGCCCACTATAATTTTATGGGATAAGTGAAATTGAGTACACCGAATCCCTACTCGACCTCACTCGCGTACAACGGGAGACAAAAGCCTTGTGCACGTGGTGTTACAATCGAATGAAGGTTCGCGACAATAGAGTACAACTACCAACTTAATTACTATGGTTATAACTACCTTACGAACTAAGATTAAACTATGGAAGGATGAAAGCACAGATAGGAAGACGTATAGAAAGGTTAGGAAAAAGGGTACCCAGAATATTCGGATGTGATATCTTCCTGTTGGAGGGGGAAACTGTAATTCAGCCTGAAGACGCAAACGATTCTTGATTCGAACTTTCTCTGTCCTTCCCTCGATGGATCGATCATCTGCTGTTCTTCTCCTCTCCAAAATGAATCCTGTCCAAGATGTCCGTCCGCTCGCTTCCTCGTCTACTTCGAGAGTGACCCTTTTCTCTCCCTATCTGCCTCGGGCCAATACTCCCTGCCTGGCCTCATTCTCGTCGATGTCCTCCCCCTCCAACAAACAGGAAGTGAAGAGTGGAAAGACAAAGAAGTGAGAAGACAAAGAACACAAGAAAGAATTGTTATTACTAGACTTATGATTATCGCGTATACAATAATATGGCATTTTGCCACACCACCACATGGAACCTAAGAAAGCTAGTGTAAGTGTAAAGGCAAAAAGGAAAAGAATAAAAATAACAATAGAGATGAAAGAGATCATACAGAAGTATGAAAATGGCATTTTTGTCTCGGATTTGGCTTTGCAGTTTGACTTAGGAAAGTCATCTGTACCATTCTCTGAACAAGGAAGTAATAAAGGATGCTGATGTTACCAAAGGAGTGGCTATGATCACCAAGCAAAGATCACAGACCTTAGAAGAAGTGGAAAAGTTGCTCTTGATTTAGATCAACAAAAAGCAGCTAGCCAACAGCAGTATTTTGGAGGCTATCAGTTGTGAGAAAGCAAGGCTTTTGCATAAAAATTTGCTCAAGAAAATTCCAGGTTCAAGTTTGAGACTGATGTGTTTAAGGCTAGTCAAGACTTCAGTTTGAAAAGTTTAAGAAGCAAAGTGGCATACACAGCATAGTTCAGCATTGAGAAGCTTCAAATGTGAACAAAAAGATGCAGAAATGTTTGTGAAAGAATTTGATGTGTATATGATTACTGAGGATTTTATCCTCCAGTAAGTGTTTAATTGTGATGAAACCAAACTGTTTTGGAAAAAAATGCCAAACAGAACATACATAACTGGAAGAAAAGGTTTTGCCTGGACAAAAGCCAATGAAGAACAAGCTAACTCTCTTGCTTCGTAGCAATGCTAGTGGTGATTTTAAGGTGAAACCATTCTCATGTATCATTTGGAGAACCTCATGTGTTTAAGAGAAATAATGTTATGAAAAGCAAGTTGTCTGTCATGTGGAAGGCTAACAGTAAGGCCTGGATGACCAGTTTTATTCCTAGTTTGTAGTAACATGAAGTTTTTGCTCCTAGTGTGAGAAAACATCTTTGTGGCGGTACGCCATGTTTTTGTAAATAGGGGTAGATATAAATTTTATTTTCTCCTAAATTCCTTTGTCTTTAACGTGTTTCTAGAACTTTCTAACCTATTCCTTTTCTGTGGGTGGGGGACGACCTTTGTCCAAGGACGGACAAAGGGGAGAAGACAAAAGGGACATTAAGAAGCCCTGAGGCCATCAGAGAGAACGAACTGGATACTTTTGGGTCAGCGTCTGAGGTGTGCAGACGTAGGAAAGAGCAAGCTAGAGGTTTGTCGCCTAGTGGGACAAACGGAGAAGGCTTGGAAGTCGTCTGCGAACGGACGAAAATTAGAAAGACATCCAGCCATAAGACCTCAAGAAAAAACGCTCCCGAATTCTCAAGAGACGGAATCAAGAGGAAGGAAATTGAGTTAATTCAAGTACCAATATAGAGAAGATCGGAGACTCCCAAGTTTACCCGGGTACCCCCACAAAATCTGTCCTTTATACTTATCTCTTCTCTTCATATCTCTTAATTTCTTTACCCTTCTTCCTTAGCATATAAGCTAGATTAAGGTAGATTTAAGTAGTCGTAGTATCTTAAACCATAATCTTTTTATTGTCGCGAGCACGTGTTCTATTTGTGAAAATATAGAATTTTGTCGGACGGATTCGAACTTGTGCACGTACTATAGTTTGGGATCAAGTGTGTTTAGTGTAAACGAACCAGGTGTACGAAGGACTAAGTAGCTGTAGTTGAATAAATATCCTGTTTGATTTTATGGTTACTTCTTTGTCATCCTTCCTTTGTCCTCCACACCACCACATCTTAATGAAATAACTTGCCACTGAAGTGCCATCTTTTGATGGACCGTGCTCCTGCCCCAAGTTACTGGAAGAGTTCAACTTCATCATTGTGAAGTTTCTGCCTCCTAATACAACTCCACTGATTCAGCTGATGGATCAACATGTCATTTCTAACTTTAAAAAATATTACACCAAAACACTTTTTCAAAGGTACGGTACTTTGAGGTTACTTCTGACTGAGTTTACTTTATAGGCATATTTGTGGATTGAAATACAGCTAAAAAGATTAGAAAGAGGTTTTGTTTTGAGGTTGGGAATGGATTAATCCATTTTACATTGTTTCTTATGGGAAAATTTGTTTTGTTTTGAGAACAAATGGTTTCTGAACAACTTTTATAAACGAATTAAGTTCATAAACCAAGGTTTGGCTGTATATATATTTTATACGTGATTGAAATGTGAAGATGATATTGAAAACATTTTATTTCTAGGCAACTTTTTCATAATTAAATTGTAGGATTGCATGCAGGATTATCATCAATCATTTGAATTTGTAAATAATGGTTAAACACTATTAAATCTGTTATAATATGAATGTTTTTAAAAGTTTGAATTTATTAAGATTTTTAGTCTTTCTTATATATGAATTAATTTTGTTTTAATTTTAGTGTTGAAGAAATGGCTATGAAGCTAAGAGATGAATTGTTAGAGTTTTTAAATAAATATTCTGGTATACATGCCTTAAAAAAGGTTAGTAAGATATTAATGAAGTTGTTAACATATTGAGTTAAACTATGTAATAAATATTGAAAATAAAAATTACTCAAACTTGGCAGTTTTTATTTTCAATATTTTGAATTTTTAAATCATATTAAGTTTAAACATTCAAAATATTCAATAATTAATAAGGGGCTGTCCATAAATTATGTCTTCATTTTTCTTGAAATTTTTACTTTCCCTCCATCTCTTGTCCCAGTTTGTCCAAGTTTCTATAACCTCTCCCTCCTTCAGATATCCAGCAAAACTCAACCACTCTCAGAATCATATGCATAATAAAATGTATAAATTGTGTAAAAGTTAATGAAATAAAACGGATGTCTATTGAAGTTCAACCACCCTCACTGTGTCTGATTTTGTCCCCCCTCTATCCCTTCCAGTTAGGGTGACCACCCGTCCTACCGTGGCGACACGTCCTACAATTAAACCTTTTGTCCTTTGTCCTACCGCCTAATGGAAATGTTCTACTTTCACAGATAACTACTACTGGGCCAATAGGTAGTCATTAATAATAACAATAAACTTTTTTTTTTCATATTCTTATATTAAATAATGGGTACAATTGCAACAAAGAGTAGTATTTAAAACAACAAGAGTAGTATATCAATTTAAAATTATTTACTTATTAATTTTTAGTGTTTTGTGCTTTTTATACTACCGATTTTTATTATTTTAAGCTGGGTTGTCAAATGTCCTACTGGGAAGCATTATAAAACTTCAAATGTCCTACTTTGACTATGTCAATATCTGGTCACCCTACTTCTAGTATGGACATAATTTATGGACAACCCCTAAGTTTGAGGTCCCATTATTACCAAATAAATAAATCAATGGGCATTCAGCTTAACATGACCTATCATTAAAGAGGAAGTTTAAGTTTGGGAGCACAATGTGCCAGACATGAAAAACAAGTCTTGTTTATTCTTTTTTGTTGTGAAAACATGAGTTAAGCATCACAAGTTTTTTCTCTCTTGTTTATGTAGTACACTGTTGGCAACGTTTCTCTATGAAATAAACTTGTGATTTATGTATTAGAACTGAATAGAACTATTTGTTCATTGGATGGTAATCCTATGACCAAAAAATTACATAGAATATTCTATCCTTTATATTCCATAAAGCGTATATGAAATATAAAGGATGGAATATTTATGTAAATACTAGCAAAATTATCTGACATATATTCTAAAAAATCAACAATAAAATTTGAAAATTAGAGATATTATTTAATCAATAAGTAGGCCTATATGTTATACTGTAATTTTATAATGCTAATCATTTAATTTTATATCTTGTACAGTAATGATATTCAATTTTGTAATTTTTTATGAATATGTTGTTTTTAGGCTTATACTGAAGTAGGAGATAAAGTTAAATTGACCGCTTTAGATGGTGAACAAATTGTTTCAAAAATGTCTTCAGATTTATCAAAGAAATTAGAAAAAACAATGGAAGCATTGAAGGTAATTAGATAAATAAAATTTGAAGTTCCTCTAAGTTTTCAATATACAATAAGCTTAGAAGAAATTTAAACTGAAATTCTGTAGATGTTAAATTTTAGTTTAGTATATAATCATAACAATTATTTATTACTGTTCTTGTAAAATATCTATGTTATGGCTAAATGAGAGTCATTTAAGGCTATTTGGATAAAGTACTTCCTGTTACGATTAGAAAATTATCAATATAATTTCATTTAATATATAGTGAAACCTCGCTTTGGACACCTCGCTTATTTGACCACTCCCGAAATTCCTTTATAAAACTGCATAAGTTTTAATATAAATCAAACTCCGCATCAGTGATCATTTAAATCTCAATTAAGTGACCATGATAGGAATGTCCTTAAAATGACATTTATCCATGTTTATATGGCTGATATAACAAAAAACCCCATTTCTAAACTTAATATGTTGTTTAAAACACTTTAAATGGAATTGAGCTTTGTTGCTATAGTTTTGGAAGAGGGTGCCAAGATCCTTCCATCAGATGATGATCAAATAAAATCAATCTCCATTTACATACAACAAATTAAATTTATCTTCAGAATTTAGCAAGAAGAAAGACAATTATATATCTGTTCAATAATTTTATACAAAATCTGATTTGTATTTTGTGTGAGGTTGCCGAATTAGGGATTACCAAATGTCAGGATTATTGTATGTGGAGTGAAGGAAAGTGAGGCAAATAGCTGCAGTGACAAACAAACCCATTTATTTTTACTAAGTCTTACAATCTAGTGTGTGTTGTCTTCTGGAGGTGCTGGACTGTTTGAGTCGTTGGTCCCGGGGCAGTCAGTCAATGCTTTGATGGTATGGGATGTCCAGTGATGAAGAGTAATAGCCCGACGTTCAAACAGGGTGGTGTCCACATGGAGGAGGCAGGGAAAAGTCTGGACAGTTGACTACAGTTGAAAGCTGGGGAAAGTTTGGACAGTGGTTGTCACTATCAGAGGCTGGGAGAAGTCTGTCTTTGTCCTTGAGATCCAGGTTTTTAAAAGATTCTCTTTCCCGGATCTCTAGCCCTTTTGATTGGTCAGTTTCCTGTATCTAGACAGATGACAGACTATTTCAAGGTACCAAAGGTTTAATTCGACACTGTGTTGTAATCTAATCAAGGGAAATTAATTGCACCTTTGCTTGTATTGAATTGTTTCAAATTCTTGTAAGTCTGACACACAATCTCAGCACTGCATCTCCTTTTAAGGTTATTTAAAAACTTACTTTTTTCTCTCAATTAATAGTTTTATTATTTTCCGGTTTTATTTAGGTGTTTCTTTCAATTTTTACGAGCGTTAGAATCAAAGCCTGATCCCTTGATTTGATACTTTTATGATATTTTAACATGTGAACTTGAGTATCACTCGGGCCTCCCATTTGTAAAAATATAGCTATGTACTTTAATCAGCAATGAGCAGTCTAAATCACTCAATTAAGAAAAATATCAATAACCCTGATGTAAAAGCTGGTTTAATTATTTAAACTTTTTTTGACACTTGAACACTTCTGCATATTTAGTGACTTCTGTTTAAGTACCCTCTCATGGTCGCACCAGTGCTGCCAACTAAAACACATGCACACCAACAAAAATAATATTGGAGTAGTCCAAGATAGCCAAATATTGCAGCACACAGCACTAGCAGAAATTTGAATTTGCCGACTGGAATGCTTTCAGTTAACCAATGTTTCAGTTGATCGGTATTTGGATAATCGATGCTCTACTGTAATAATAATGGGTATAATACTTAAATAAATACTGCTACAAATAGCTTGCATCCACTATACATGTATCCTGTATTTTAATACTTTATTATTCAGTGTTAGTATATTGACCTGTATGAAAGTGTAAATTACTGTATATTATAAATGATGCACAGTACAGTAGACCCCCCTATAACGCTTAGATACGTTCCATACTAAACGAATTTTACGTTATAGGAATGATTAAATACATGATCCAATCGCAGCCCGATAGGTGGGAACTTTACAGACTAAGGCTGTTCGAAAGGTTTTCTTCTATAAAATTAACCGATTCTAGACTAATTCGACTCAACATTTCCAAAACACGTATAATTTTTTGGGAGTAATCCGTATAAACTATGCTATAAACAAAAAATTATAGGATTACTTACCGAGTGTGTACTGTTCGACTACGCCGTTGCTTAAAGCTGGTTTTCATCGCAGAACAGCACATTAAATGGCGGCCGCGATTTCTAATAACGAATTTTTCGCATAAAAATAACTTGACCTTTGGAGACATCATTAATATAAATAATTTTTATGGCCGTTGAATAAGAAGTGTTTCTTTCACAAGAAATGTATAAAATTAGTGCTGTATTAGACTTACGGTACCTAATTTACATACTGTACAGACGATAATAAACTCAACTTACTAGCCTAAAATCTCCGTAGCGTGTTGCCAGGCGGCAGAAAGCATATATATAATTATAATAAAGTTACAATAAATTAAGTTAATATATAATTATATATACAGTACCTAATTTATATATAATTAATATATAATTATATGTACAGTACCTAATTTATATATAATTTATATATAATACTAAACAGACGATAGCAAACTCAATTTAGCCGCTCCGTAGCGTGGCGCAGGGTCGGAGGAAAGTAGTTCGGCTGCTCATCCACTATTGGTCCAGACTCTATCAATCTTGTCGCGAAACGACGTTATAGGAGGTACGTTATACGAAAGTTGCTACAATTTTTTCGCTACGTTATAGGAATTGTCGTTATAGGAACGTACGTTATAGGGGGTCGACTGTATTACATGAATTTTTTTATTATTTGTTTACATTACTGCCATACCGGTTATTCATGGCATTGACTGTGGTCAGTAACTTCATTCTTCTCCTGTTATTTGTTTACTTTTATAATCTGTATTAAACTGTTAGCAGGATTCAGTATAGTACTCTAATTACAGTTCTGTGTATCAATTTTGTCACACTCCCATTTGGGTAACCACCTCATTTATGAACCAGAAATTGTATATACCAAAGGTTATACAAATATACATTGTGTGATGTAAGATTTTAAGTAACAGGTTGTGACACAATAAAATCTATACAAACAAAATTTTATTCAAAATGACAACAGAATCGTAACAAGTAACTAAAACACAACCCACGATATCAGCCGAGAAATGTACTCGTGACAAACACTCAATTGCAATACAGTAAAATAATAAAAAAAAAACCTTAAAAATGCATATAAAATATTTTAAGTAAAACTGACTGTTTAATCTACTGTGAGGACAAGAAAAGTGGACTAAATACTTAAAACTAATTATTAATGCTAATCTTAATTCTAAGATGAAAGAGGAGTTTGATTGACAGAGGGTGAAAGTTAGTGATAAAAAGGTAAGTGATAGAAAACAAAAAGGTATCCAAGTCTTTTATTGGATCAAGTACTTTTTAAACAAAAATAGGAACACATGTTCCAGAACTTTTCTTCTATCAAAAACCAGAATGGGGACATCGTCATCTCTCCAAAGAACCCTCAAATATCCACAATGTCATATTTAGGGTTCAGTATCTTGGTTTTCCTGACCTTAAGGATCCTTGGCCATATAATCTTCCTACTACTCGGGGACCCGCATCTTCTCTCTCCAGTTCCCATCCAAAAAAGTCTCTCCTTGAGGTTCTACTCCTTTTAAGCAGACTGCTATGTATCGCAGCGCCATCTATGGCACTTCGAATGTATATATTTAGTAGCGCGCCTGCGCACTGCAGAGTTCTGTACCCGCTTCTTCTTGAATAAAGACATGCTTGTTACTTGTTCTTACGAATCCATTTCAATCCTTTTCGTAATCTAATTCCGACGTTAATACATTTATTTACTAATGAACACAAGACTGTGTTATTATTAAAACACTTGGCGTTTATCCACTTTATTCAGTTGATATGGGCACTTTTACACGTTTCGGGCGTATAGCCCCTCATCAGTCAACTGATAAGAAGAAACATTTACATTAGATTATTACATTTTTTAAAAATTATATAACGATTCTAAAACATATAACATTTAAGACATACCATTTAAAAAATTTCAATGACACACGTACAGCACAAGTTATTATTTACTGCTGTTAGGATAATTTGATAGCGATGAGAACATAAACCTACATACATTAAATTAAAAAATAAAACACTGTATACACTGTAATTATACACGCTTATACTGATAACGTACATAACTATACTAATTTTTGTGTACAATTGTTTCTTACTGTTAAGTAGCCGTGACACATCCTTTATCTTCTTACTAAAGTTGATAAATATATAGGCAGAATCCTTTCTAATGTTTAATGAATATATTTGATGGTTTCTCACAACATTTCATTTGCACATAACAGTGTGAGATAAGCGCGAATACCGGAGACAAAGAAACACAACTTTTATGATATGAAATTCTTTAATTCGCGCACAGAATACCGGAAATGTGGTTCGGATGCCAGCTACAATCTCTACCCTCGAACATTTAATTAATTTCTGTAACAAAAAACTTTACGGACCAGTTATATAACGCGACAATCTCGTAGTTTAATAACTATTTTACTTATATACTATACAATTATACCTTATAACTAAGCTTACGGCTAATTATTATATTCTAAAGATGAAAATTAGGTCTAAGGTAAGATATGAATTGAAATATAAAGATGAGAGAAAAAGGAAGTCGGGTACCCAATGATTTCGGTGTGCTTCACGGGGGATTGTAGTAAGTGGGGGTGAGCCTCTTGATCCACGGCGAAAGATAATTCCTTCCCTGTGGAAGTTTTCTTGGTCTTCACTATACACTTTAAAACGCACGAAAACCTCCTTTTCAGTTTTCGATAGCTTCCGTATTCTTTTCTCCTCGAAAAGTCCGTTTAGTCTCCACTCGGTTCAACAACCCAAGAGCCTTCTTCACATGTCTTTTCCTGTCCTCTACTACCTCTAGAATGAACTCTTGGACCCCGTTATACCCTGAGGGTTACACACCTTCCCCTTTGTTACACAGGGGTCACCTGCTGTTACACCGTTAAACAAAAGTAGGGAGAAACTTCCAGAAAGAAAGACAATAGAAATGAAGACAAAGGGAAATATATTTAATAAAAATATAAACTATAACTATACAATTATGGCATGTAGCCACANATCGAAATCCTCCCTCTACCAATACTTTAAGATGGCCAATTCCTGAAGAACCTTGGAGTAGAGTGCATATCGACTTCGCTGGACCTTTCCTTGGAAAAATGTTTCTAATAGGTATTGATGCAAAAACTAAATATCCTGAAATTCAAATAATGCAATCCACAGATTCTTCCGCTACTATTCTGGCACTTAGATCTTGGTTTAGTCGTCATGGCCTTCCATTACATGTTCATTCTGATAATGGCCCTCAATTCACATCTCGTGAATTCAGAATGTTTTTAGCACAAAACGGAATTCGTCAGACATTCTCTCCGCCATACCATCCTGCAACTAATGGAGCAGTTGAAGGATTTATCAAAACGTTTAAGTCATCCTTAAAAAAATTAAGTCGTGAAAAGGATTTAATGACATCCCTCCTCCAATTCCTTACTTCGTATCGTACTACTACTCATTGTTCTACTGGTAAAACACCTAGTGAAATGCTGTTCAACAGAAAACTTCGCTCAAGACTAGATTTGTTGCGCCCTTTAACCTTATCGGATAACAACGTAGTTCGTCCACAGCGTTCTTTCATGATAGGAGACACAATTTTTGCTCGTGACTTTTGTTCTAAAGAATATTGGGTTGCTGGTAAAGTTATTCAGAAACTTTCACCTGTTACCTATAACATTGAGCTCCCTAATGGTTCCATATGGAAACGTCATATTGATCAACTGAGATCTCGATCATCCGCATCCCTCGAATCTCAAGGTGCTTCATTCGTTCCTCTTCAGCTGTGGTGGGAAGAAGAAGTAAATAATCCTATAGTTGAAAATATTCCCCAGAAAGACAACATGAAAAATTCATCATCAGATACTGCCTTAACTTCAGACTCCTCTAGTACTCAAGAGTCAAGTCGTAGACATTGTAAAACTCCTAGATACTTACAAGACTATGTTTGTAACTTCTCCTTAGGAGGGGATGATGCTATGTATCGCAGCGCCATCTATGGCACTTCAAATGTATATATTTAGTAGCGCGCCTGCGCACTGCAGAGTTCTGTACCGCTTCTTCTTGAATAAAGACATGCTTGATACTTGTTCTTACGAATCCGTTTCAATCCTTTTCGTAATCTAATTCCGACGTTAATACATACCACAGACCACAAAATTAGTTAAACCAGTTTTTACTTGGACAAGAGAGGGCTTTATCCCAGAAGTGCAGACTCTGTCAGCAAAGAAGAAAGACAACTTCAAGGTAGTAGAAGAAAACGAAAAAAAAAGATGTCATTAATTTTTCTTTTCCCCTTAAATTACGGCTTACAGCCACACACATAAGCGAGGTTTTACTGCAGTTTAAATATAATTATATTGATATATCTGAAAAGATTCTGACTTGAAGTATTAATTTTAACATAACTATCAATATACTAACATATCACACTATATGGTTTTTTTTTGCTGAGATAGTTTTATTGAAAAACTAACATTTTTGACCTGCTCTATATGCCATCCTCATATCAATATATTGATATGTTAGATGAATCTTGGACCTTTATAGGATATTTTTCAGGTTTTTCTAAATTTAATAAAAATTAATGAAAATATCTGATCATTTAAGTTACTAATAGAGGACAGTATATCTTTCTGTAATGTTAAATTTTCTAATGAATTTAATTAAACCAAATAATAATTAATAATTTACAAAGAACGATTATGTTTTCGTTGAGAAATATATGTAAATCAGAATTACCCATAATTAAAACATTTTATTTTTAATTAATTTTACTGTTTGCATTTAATATTTTAATAATTTGAAAATTCAAATTATTAAAATATAAGACGACTTATTATAATCATTTTATGTAACTTTCCTATAAACTGTTACTTTTCGTTATGGATTCATACAAATTTTATAAACATTATTAAAATTTTTATTTAAATTTAGTTATTTGATTTCCAGTTGTTAAGACAAAAAATGAAGCATTATCTTTCGTTTTTCTTTTCTTTTATTACTTAACTTTACTGACTAGCGGAACTTATTTACAACATTTCAAATTGACGAACCTCTGACGACAGAACACTTTTGCCAGTGTTGCCAGATATAGCTGTACAATAATTAACAATATAAATGTACAATAATTAACACCAGTAAATACTTTTTTTTTATATTTGTGAATATTTGTATAAAAGAAATTATTGGGTGAACTGAAAGTTGAGAGTTGGCATCAGGAAGTCAAATCATTGCACACACTACTAGTAACCTCTATAGTTAGGACAATCTATTTATATGATTTATATTTTCAAACAGAGTGTTGGTTTGGCACATGGGTTTGCAGTGCACCAGGAAGGAAATAAGCTGCCACAATACTGAATCTGTCCAAAACTAATTAACAAGTTGTGATCCAGCTTCTTTTGTGTGGAGGGTTGTGGAGCATTTGATATCTGTCTCTGGCAGGGCTTTATAGTTGTCACAAAATAGAGGTTGTGTTCAAATACATTCAGACTGTATGAGTATGGTGTTAATGGCTGACATACTGAACAAAGCGGGTGACACCATTCAAGGAAACAAAAGTTTTTAACCTGGAGCATCCACCTTATGTCACCCTGTAATTAACATGTCTATGGATCACTGAAAAAGGCACTTTATATTGATGATGATTTAATGCATGTCATTAAAAAATGGTTTTGAGAACAACCAAAAACTTTCTTCCATGATAGTAACTGTAAACTAGTCATAAAGTGGGACAGTTGTCTAAACTCCACTGGTAATTACTTTTAATTGTACTCATGTTTTCCCAGAAATATTGATGAATTCACAACTTTTGGCTCTCGCCAATGAATAATCAGAAAAAAATTGTCAAACTAGCATTTTATTTCTGCTTAATGTTAGTTTTCTTACAATAAAGTTTGCATATTAATTCAGATTTTTTATATTTGATGATAATCTACAAAATATAGTTAAATTATGTGGATAAAATTATTTTGGTTTTTATTTGTAGAGATCAGTCACTGCTGCTGAAAAGATAATAGAAGATTATAAGTATAATCCAGATTTGAGAGTAAGTATATTTTAATTATTAATGTATAATTAAAATTCTAAAATACAATTTTTATTACAATTTATATTTTCAATAATCATTTTCTAAAATTTACTATCTCATTTACTATTTTCTCAATAATTTATACAATCAGTGAGAAAATATTACAATGAGTTACTGATTAAACAAAAACATCATCCAATATTATTAATATAAATTCCTTTATATATATGTAGCAATTGAGATAACATGACTGTGGAACAAAAGTACCAAAGTTGTACCAATTGTAATAGGGGCCTTGGGTGCCATATCTTTTGGACTGATGAAATATCTAAGAACATCATCACTTAACAAACTTTTCAACATTTTGTTAAGCCCCAATAGACCTAGGTCTGTTAGGCGATGTTATAGGGTCAAGGCACGGACAAATTTAAGGACTTTACAAATCTGGTTAAATTTTAGTAACGGGTTTAATCATAAATATTTACAAAATATTCATCTGTTCTAAAACATGAGAGGAACATAATTCTATTTAAATTTACAAGATTAGGTAACACGTACACTATATGAGAAAAGGATTGAAGATATTACTTCTCCTTTTAAAAGAACACAATAATCAACATACTGACAAAATGTTTTTCTGAAGTCCTTCGATGTTTCCTGTTTTAATATCTTGCACTTATTTCGTGAACAATGGGCGTATTCTATACGACAGATTTGGATTCCATTCTCTTCATTTGAAAGTTCACACTTGTCAGTCCCTTTCTTCTTCTTTACCGACACTCTTACACCACGTTGACTGTTGATCACTCAAGAAACAGGAACCAGAAAGTTCACTTTGGATGGGAGTTCCAATATTTATACTTCCTGCCATTGGGTGTGACATGAAACACACGTGATGTTAGTCACTGACCAATCAACAAGTACGACGGGCCCAACCCGTTCACAATCCGGTACCATAAAATAAAATGGAATTTTACAACAAAACCTGACATGACACACGTCATATTATATATATATATATAAAATAAATGAAATAAACTATACATAGTGCTTGGGCATTACAATTTGATTTATAAAAAACTGTTATTTTTGGAACTATGGAAATATCTGAGGGATGCCTATGCCCTGGGATGGGGTTCATGTTATGTCAGTCAGTACTAGTCTGTGGTAGGTGATAACCATACTAGTCACATTATAGACTGAGGATTCCAGCTTTGGATTTATTGTTTTATATATATAATACCACAGTTTATTGACATAATATTTTATGACAGTTTAATTTAATACTAATCTATAATCTTCAATAATAAGCTGTTAAAAAATAATTTTGAGTTTAGGAGTCATTCATTAATTGAAGTGTTTTTCTTAATTTTTATTGACCTATAATTTTTCGTTTGACTAAATGAGCCAAGGTAGAGCAAGCATCCCACCCAGCCCCACTGTGGCTATGCCCCTTGTTGGTCACCATCTTGTTGTCATTTTGATTGCAAATTTGTATTTGAAAGTAATTTTTCACAGTTTATATGATGATTTGAAACAAAATGAAAGCAGAAATAAAAGGAGAAACCATCACTGAATTAATATCTCAATTTTGAAACTTTTGAACAAGAGACATTTTGTAAATAAGCACTTCAATTACATATACAGTCTAAAGAGGAGGGGATTGAAAAAGTGCAGCACATCATTGTACAGTACATGATGAGGAGGGTGGGATTGAGGCATTGTCTAATGTGGACTTTTTTAGCGGTGGTAATGGCATATAAATTTGTTAGTAAGCCAACTTACTAATCACATGAATAAATCATCAATTAGAAAATATTTGCAAAGCTTTTAGTCATAAAATTGCATTGTGCTGATTATCAGTACCAGTAATTTAATTTTTTAAATATATTTTTCATATTTTAAATAAATTTTAAAACTTAAAAAAAATGAGAATTTACTGTAAGTTTTTTATACAAAGAACCTTATATAAAGTTTTACAACTTTTATAAATAAAAATAATATTTTGTTACTGTAGGAAGGAAAAGTTGATTGGTTAAATTCAAAGGATTTATTAAATAGTTCTATGCTGCACTATGATAGTAAATTTAAGAAAGAAATTAGTTTTGCTGCTTCATCTGTACACATTCCAGTGGAGATATATGATGGAAGTAAGTATGGAAAATAAAAGAAATTTTGTCTTTATAAACATATTCTTAATAAAAATATTTTCAATTAAATTATTTATTATTTTATTTTATATAGATGTTGAAATTTTAAATGGATTAAGATGGTCTTCTAATCTTGATAAAGTATTTCAAGAAAATTCAGAAAATGATCCAGAATTATTGTGGCAATATTTTGGGAGTTTGAATGGTTTTATGAGAATGTATCCTGGTATAATAAAATTTATTACTATAAAAAATATTCTATATATATTATACAAATACATACTTGTCCAAAAATAAACATAACCATTAATTTGATCTGTTTCTCAGAAACCTACTGATCAGAGCTGTTTAATGAAACTTAATATAAAAACAGAACTTTATATTCTTTATGAAACAAATCAATTGAAAAACACAAATTTCATCAAAATCATATAAAAACAGTATAAAATACTAAGCATTGTCATAAATCTTTTTCACAGAAAATGATTAATATAATATGTGGCTGCTTCTTGCGCACATGCTACATGTTTATTGCTCATGCTGATTGTAATGTTTATCAGCTCTGTTGGGAGTAAAGTCCACTCTTGAACAAGATCATTTTGAAGTTCCTGGATTGTTCTTGATGGAAGCTGAAATGATGTAATTTGTTTCTATAGAGCAGTGTTTTTCAACCTTCTTGAATACGCGACCCCTTTACAAGTTAAAAAATTCTGGCAACTCTCCAGGGCCATATAAAACTATATCAGTGATTTTAAAAACTACGTATTTAATTTTCTTTCTGTTTAGACCTAAATATCGATCGAATAACCAATTGTACTGTAAAATAAACAGGCACAGCCTTCTCACTGAAATTGTAGTTTTTTATTGTAGTGTAGGATCTACAAACACTTGTCTCTTCATTTTACCTGCAACCCCCCCGTGTAAGGCTTTGCGAACCCCCTGGGGGTTGCGACCCACAGGTTGAAAAACACTGCTCTAGAGAATCCCAAACATCCAATGGAATTTGAGTCTTGAGATTTTGCTGAATACTCCATGTGATCAATGTCTTTACTGTCAAGAAAGTCATTGATGAGTGTAGTCTTTGTGTATGGGCATTATAATCCATGAAAATAAAATTTGCAAGCACAGCATCTCTGAAAAGTCTCACGAGGTTCCAAGACATCATCTTGCATTAACTCTTTAAACACACAATCTGCCAAAATTGGCCAATTGGAAAAATTGTTTGACTGGTTTTACTTTACAAGTTTCCCTTGTAGCCTGAGGGGTAAAAACAATTTAGTCTTTAGCTACATAGTAGGAAAAAGTTTTCAGAGCTTAGAGTTAATGCTATACCCTTGCAACAACATGAAGCTCAATGTGGCAAATAATCATAATGCTGCCTTAAATTATGATGCCATTACCTGCAAACTGGTCTCTTTCCACAGTGTTTGTGGGATTATATCAGGTTTCTCACTCTTTTTAGATTCTAATCTAAGATAATCATTCTGTAGATTGTACCCAGATTCCTATCTCTGGATTGGATAATTATGTTTATTTTTTGGACATAAGTTTATATACTGGGTGAGTCAAAAAATGACCTTAATTAATTTGATCTTAAAAAATTTTAAATCATTGGAGTGGCTATAATTTCAAGATATATTTTCAAGAATGCAGATTTGATATGTGGCAGGCACACCAAGCATCACGTGAACTGTGATGTCAGCAGACCTTAACAAAGATTGTGACATTCTTACAGATATGCATGGAAGAGGAGCAGTGTGCAGTTATTTAATTTTTTAATTGTGAAGTTACTGATGATGAATCATGGATCTATTACTTTCAGCCAAAGTCTAAGGAAGCAAAAAGGAGTAGTGACATTTCACATCACTAAAACCAAAAAATTTTGCATGACTCCTTTAGCTAGCAAAGTAATGCCACACTTTTCTGGGATCAATATGATTCAATTCTGAACATTATATGTCCAGTCAATTATTAGTGAACAGTGTGGCATATTGTCACTTGCTTCAGAAACATTTGAAACCCACAATAAAGTCCAAATAAATGTCATGGTTTGTTTAGTGCTGGTTTACCATTACAGCATGACAATACATAACCACACACACATCTTATATGACAATCCAAAAAGTTTTGGATCTGTGAATAGAGTGTATTCCACATCCCCCCCATTTGCCTGACCTTGCACTGAGTGATTATATCTTTGGACTACTCAAGGAAGTTCTTGGTGGTAAAAAATTCAGTAATGATGATGAGGTGAAAACAATGGCTGTACAGTCAACCAAAAGATTTTTTCTTATGGAATTCAAGTATTAGTGAATGCATATGCATCTGCTGGCATACATATATTAAATGTGGTGGGGATTATGTTGAAAAGTAACAGTGTTTTCATTCAAATGTTTATATATCTTGTCAATGAATAAAAAATAATTAAGGCTACTTTTTGACTTATCCTCATATATATGGTTTAATTATATGCAATATATGGTTTTATATAATTAAATTTTATTTTATAAATGTTTATAAATTATACTACATTTTTGTATGTATAACTATACAGTGTATTTTTGTGTGTATACAATGGCACATACCACTGAAAATTGCTAGAATGAAGACAAAACTTTTGCATAACCTATCCAATCACATATCCTGCATCTAAAGAACAGCCATTACTTAATATGTGGGAGTTTGTAATTGCAATTTAAAATTGTCGTATAATCTGCCACATCACATAACCCACACTCCTTTTAAATTGCCTGTAGGTTATATACACAAAATATGTAATATATATTTATTTATTTGTAGATCTTTAAAGATATGATAAATGTGTGTTATTGAAACTTCATTAAAAATTTGTTACTGTTGTAATTCTATTTGAATAGAATAAGTTATGCTATTTTTTATATTAATATCTGATAACTTCTTTAGATGCAGACTGATGTTTTTTAATTTAATATATATATTACAATATTAAAAATTAAAATATTTTATTGAATTATGTAATACAGTCAATTCTGCTTAATTGGGCCAAATCTCAAAGAATGGAAACCATACTAATAACTAATGCATAATTTAAATGCTTAATTGGGACAGTAGCAGAAACGGAATTTAGCAATTTTTGATATATTTTAGGTATTGTCCAATAATATATTAACAGTACATACATTAATGTCATGTAGGCCTAATGCTTAATGGAGATAAAGCAATGGGTGGTGGTCTTTTGCTTGGGTGGTTCAGTTTTTCTGGAGGCAGGTCAGCATATTGGGACATATCACACAGGGATCCTATCTGAGACAGACCTGAATGAGAGCTACTGATCGTGCTTTGGATTGGACCATTGTTGGGATGTATGATCCCTTTTAAAAGTGAAGGGACAAACACCCTAGACAATTTTTTGAGGTCTCTCAACCAAGTNTGAATGAGATTAAGAAAAACCTGGTGAAAGCCAACACCACCAGTGAAGGCGAAGTGCTGTTCAGTGCCCTGTCAGGAAATTTTAACTGTAAATATGTACATTTTAAAAAAGGATGTGTATTATTTAGAATGAAATGTCTTAAAGAAAAAGGCATGTTATATAAAAAAAGTTTGTAATGTGGAAAATATATGTTTATTCTATTATGTAGCCGATGGAAGAGGAATGTATGAACCAAAACATGTATTAGTGTGCAAGATATTCCTGAATAAAGAGTGATGTTAAAGATGCCCAGTGTCTACCTATGCAATCTGTTGTGAAATAAAGAATAAAATAATATGATAATATATGTTATGTATGTAAACCGCCAGGGGATGACCGCTACCGGGAATCGCCCCTTGACCTACTTAGGTCACCCCACACCTCCGACCTCGTGTCTCCGACCTCGTGTATGTTCTTTGTCTCAACGAGTTGTCTTTAGTTGTTTTGTAACCCCTAGACCTGGACAGGACGATACGTTGTTCACTCATTGTTACGTTTATGTTAATANAAATACATACTTGTCCAAAAATAAACATAACCATTAATTTGATCTGTTTCTCAGAAACCTACTGATCAGAGCTGTTTAATGAAACTTAATATAAAAACAGAACTTTATATTCTTTATGAAACAAATCAATTGAAAAACACAAATTTCATCAAAATCATATAAAAACAGTATAAAATACTAAGCATTGTCATAAATCTTTTTCACAGAAAATGATTAATATAATATGTGGCTGCTTCTTGCGCACATGCTACATGTTTATTGCTCATGCTGATTGTAATGTTTATCAGCTCTGTTGGGAGTAAAGTCCACTCTTGAACAAGATCATTTTGAAGTTCCTGGATTGTTCTTGATGGAAGCTGAAATGATGTAATTTGTTTCTATAGAGCAGTGTTTTTCAACCTTCTTGAATACGCGACCCCTTTACAAGTTAAAAAATTCTGGCAACTCTCCAGGGCCATATAAAACTATATCAGTGATTTTAAAAACTACGTATTTAATTTTCTTTCTGTTTAGACCTAAATATCGATCGAATAACCAATTGTACTGTAAAATAAACAGGCACAGCCTTCTCACTGAAATTGTAGTTTTTTATTGTAGTGTAGGATCTACAAACACTTGTCTCTTCATTTTACCTGCAACCCCCCCGTGTAAGGCTTTGCGAACCCCCTGGGGGTTGCGACCCACAGGTTGAAAAACACTGCTCTAGAGAATCCCAAACATCCAATGGAATTTGAGTCTTGAGATTTTGCTGAATACTCCATGTGATCAATGTCTTTACTGTCAAGAAAGTCATTGATGAGTGTAGTCTTTGTGTATGGGCATTATAATCCATGAAAATAAAATTTGCAAGCACAGCATCTCTGAAAAGTCTCACGAGGTTCCAAGACATCATCTTGCATTAACTCTTTAAACACACAATCTGCCAAAATTGGCCAATTGGAAAAATTGTTTGACTGGTTTTACTTTACAAGTTTCCCTTGTAGCCTGAGGGGTAAAAACAATTTAGTCTTTAGCTACATAGTAGGAAAAAGTTTTCAGAGCTTAGAGTTAATGCTATACCCTTGCAACAACATGAAGCTCAATGTGGCAAATAATCATAATGCTGCCTTAAATTATGATGCCATTACCTGCAAACTGGTCTCTTTCCACAGTGTTTGTGGGATTATATCAGGTTTCTCACTCTTTTTAGATTCTAATCTAAGATAATCATTCTGTAGATTGTACCCAGATTCCTATCTCTGGATTGGATAATTATGTTTATTTTTTGGACATAAGTTTATATACTGGGTGAGTCAAAAAATGACCTTAATTAATTTGATCTTAAAAAATTTTAAATCATTGGAGTGGCTATAATTTCAAGATATATTTTCAAGAATGCAGATTTGATATGTGGCAGGCACACCAAGCATCACGTGAACTGTGATGTCAGCAGACCTTAACAAAGATTGTGACATTCTTACAGATATGCATGGAAGAGGAGCAGTGTGCAGTTATTTAATTTTTTAATTGTGAAGTTACTGATGATGAATCATGGATCTATTACTTTCAGCCAAAGTCTAAGGAAGCAAAAAGGAGTAGTGACATTTCACATCACTAAAACCAAAAAATTTTGCATGACTCCTTTAGCTAGCAAAGTAATGCCACACTTTTCTGGGATCAATATGATTCAATTCTGAACATTATATGTCCAGTCAATTATTAGTGAACAGTGTGGCATATTGTCACTTGCTTCAGAAACATTTGAAACCCACAATAAAGTCCAAATAAATGTCATGGTTTGTTTAGTGCTGGTTTACCATTACAGCATGACAATACATAACCACACACACATCTTATATGACAATCCAAAAAGTTTTGGATCTGTGAATAGAGTGTATTCCACATCCCCCCCATTTGCCTGACCTTGCACTGAGTGATTATATCTTTGGACTACTCAAGGAAGTTCTTGGTGGTAAAAAATTCAGTAATGATGATGAGGTGAAAACAATGGCTGTACAGTCAACCAAAAGATTTTTTCTTATGGAATTCAAGTATTAGTGAATGCATATGCATCTGCTGGCATACATATATTAAATGTGGTGGGGATTATGTTGAAAAGTAACAGTGTTTTCATTCAAATGTTTATATATCTTGTCAATGAATAAAAAATAATTAAGGCTACTTTTTGACTTATCCTCATATATATGGTTTAATTATATGCAATATATGGTTTTATATAATTAAATTTTATTTTATAAATGTTTATAAATTATACTACATTTTTGTATGTATAACTATACAGTGTATTTTTGTGTGTATACAATGGCACATACCACTGAAAATTGCTAGAATGAAGACAAAACTTTTGCATAACCTATCCAATCACATATCCTGCATCTAAAGAACAGCCATTACTTAATATGTGGGAGTTTGTAATTGCAATTTAAAATTGTCGTATAATCTGCCACATCACATAACCCACACTCCTTTTAAATTGCCTGTAGGTTATATACACAAAATATGTAATATATATTTATTTATTTGTAGATCTTTAAAGATATGATAAATGTGTGTTATTGAAACTTCATTAAAAATTTGTTACTGTTGTAATTCTATTTGAATAGAATAAGTTATGCTATTTTTTATATTAATATCTGATAACTTCTTTAGATGCAGACTGATGTTTTTTAATTTAATATATATATTACAATATTAAAAATTAAAATATTTTATTGAATTATGTAATACAGTCAATTCTGCTTAATTGGGCCAAATCTCAAAGAATGGAAACCATACTAATAACTAATGCATAATTTAAATGCTTAATTGGGACAGTAGCAGAAACGGAATTTAGCAATTTTTGATATATTTTAGGTATTGTCCAATAATATATTAACAGTACATACATTAATGTCATGTAGGCCTAATGCTTAATGGAGATAAAGCAATGGGTGGTGGTCTTTTGCTTGGGTGGTTCAGTTTTTCTGGAGGCAGGTCAGCATATTGGGACATATCACACAGGGATCCTATCTGAGACAGACCTGAATGAGAGCTACTGATCGTGCTTTGGATTGGACCATTGTTGGGATGTATGATCCCTTTTAAAAGTGAAGGGACAAACACCCTAGACAATTTTTTGAGGTCTCTCAACCAAGTTGGAAGAAAGCTAGTTTCTATGGAAAGTGTTGCAGTGTCGATTTTATTTAAAATTCTTAAATTTTTGTAAAGGTGCTAAGAAATAATTTTACACTTTCAAGTAAAATTGCTTTGCTGGATAAAATTAAAAGTCAGCCATTGAATGCAAGCCATCATAGACTTGCTGATATAACTGGTACCAAAATCTATCATTGTGCATCTCCTACAACAAGAAAATCAACCGTGGCATTACAGAAAGAAATTCCAGGAACATCCAAAAGAAAGCATGATGAAAAGGATCCAGAAGTTGAAGAAGCATTAGATCAATGGTTTTCTATAGTTAGTGGATGAGGCATAAATATCAGTGGTATGTTGTTGAAGGTGAAGTCAGAGGAGATTGCTAAAAAACTGATCCACAATGATTTTAAAGCAACTGATGGTTGGTTGTCTCGATGGAAAACGATGTAGCTGTACGCTATATTTTTGTGAATATTAATTTTAGTTTAGTTTAGTCTCTTCTTTCTACCCTTTGTCCTATTGTTCTATTTCCTTCTAGAACTTTCTTATCTATTTCTTATCTAAATCCCTGTCCCTTGGGTGGAATGACTAGTTCTGAGAAATCTGAAGAACAAAGAGTGAACAGGACCCTGAGGACAAAAGAGACAACGGACAAGGCATTCTCTTGCTGGACTGCAAAGTATATGGACATGAAGAGAACGTTCAGTCACGTTAGCAATGACTAGAGATCTTGGAAGATGTTAAAAGAAGTAGTCCTGTTTTAAGATAGAATCAACAACAGTGAAAGGAAAAATCTTAAGTATAGAAGAAGACGAGTCAAATTTTTGTAGAATATTGTGTGGTATCCCACCCAGCAGTAAGCATAGTGCAAATATGCTAAACAAAATCCCAGGTATCCCTGTTTCTATTGTGTATATTATTTTTTCATCCTCTTGTTTCTATCCTTTTCTTCCATTATTGTTAAGTTAGTGTATAAGATTAGTTTTAAGATCAGGCTTTATATTATTATGATTGGTACTGCACATTTGGATATAATGAACTATTGTCCTAGTGGTAACTTTGCATACTATTATAATATATCGTGATGTTGGAATTCCCAAAGAAGAATCTCTATATATACGCAAAATTGTTTACTTGTAAAAATATATCAATTATTATTTTTACTGTATCCTTATTTTTACTGTCTGCCTTTGTGGTAAATTTCAATTTCGTGCAAACTTTCACAATGAGACACAACATTAAATACAAAAAAGTGCATGGAAAAAAGGGCAATGCAGATAATGTAAGTACTGAACAATGGCAAAGAACTAAAATACCTACTTTTTTAAAGAATTTCTGTGTAGTTGATATTTACAATGCTGATGAAACAGGCCTCTATTATTGTGCCATGCCAGATGGCTCCCTGTGTTATAAGCACATTGCACTGTCAGGGTATAAAAGGGCAATGGACTGCATTACTGTGTTATGCTGTGCAAATATGTCAAGTACCAACAAACGAAAACTATTAATTCTAGGAAAAAGTGCTAAGCCTCGATACTTTAAGGGGATAAGAATAGTGTTTACCAGTAGAGTACCATGCCAATAGTAATGCATGGATGACTTGTAAAATTTTTTGGAATTGTCTTATGAGTTGGGACATAGAATTACAAAAAATAACCAAAGGAAAATTTTGTTACTTTTCAATAATTGTTCTGCACACCCTCATTTAGATAATGTAAAAAAATATAAGGTTGGAAAACATTTACAACTGCCATAAATAATCTGTCTGTAATTTGGAAATATTAATTAAGAATTACAAATGAATTTGACACTAGAGGAAGACGTTAGGTGCCATCTCATATTAAAATTAATAATTATTATAATAATATCTATTCTTAATTATATATATACTTAATATTTCTAAATTATATCTCAATTATTTATGGCAATTGTGGGTGTCTATTTACTATGCATCAGGTTTTGGTTGGTGTTTATATTTGTATAAGGCTGGAATTTCTTCCTTCTAATACAACATCTTTAGTGCAACTGATGGGCATGGAGGTAATAAAAAATTTAAAGTTGTATTGAGGAAAATTGGTTAATTACATACTGGAATCCATTGATGAAAACTTATTGACAAGTTCTTCAACAGTCAGAAAGATCAGTGCAAAAATTTCCATTTTGCAAGCCATACAGTTTGTTGCTGACAGTTGGTGAGCTATAAAAAGCAGCACAATACAAAACTACTTTGCTATTTGCAATTAAAACCTTTGGATGTTTCTGAAATTTTGAGCAGTGAGGAAAATGAAGGCATACTTCAAGTTCCTATCATGAACAATGAAAAATTGTCAACAATAGATGACAATTTATCATGTTATAATGAAAATGAAAACTTTGAGGTTACAAGTGTTGACATCATTAAATCCAAACGTCAAAAATTTGACAAAGAAAAAGATGATGAGGATGATAACCCACCTGTGCTTGTGACAAATTGTGAGGCAAAAAAATTTATAGTGTGTTACAGCATTATTTTATACAGGAAGGTAACAAAGGAAGCCCTACATCTGCACTGAATATATGTGCTAACTTTGTAGGACTGCAAAATTTCAGAAGCAAAAGACACTACTATTGATGCATTTTTGTAGAATTAAAATTTGGAATTGTAAAATTTATCATGTGCAGTATGGGTTATTTTTTCTGCACAGTTTATAGTACAAATATTTTCTGTATTTTGTTTTAATAAAGCATTAAAATAGGTACAGTACCTGATTATTATTTTTTACTTATTTATTTATTTATGTATTACATATTTTATTTTACATTTTATTAATAGTTTAATTCGGGCAGCCACTTAATTGGGCCAAAATGGATTAATCCCAATGTGTCCCAATTAAATGGAATAGACTGTACTGTACATGAATGCATTCACATTTATTCACAATTGTTAAATTCATGTTTCATACTTCAGATCATATGGCAATTGTCTATCCTTTATGTGATTACTGGTATGAATTCTTTATCAAAACACAAATAATTTCTATTTTGTGTAAATGTTTTATCATATCCACATATAATATGAATTTAAGAAAAGAGAAATAGAATTAAAAGTAAAAGAAATTAGAAGTGATCATTGATTCTATAAAAAAAAATTCATATTCTTTATTCAGCTATAAAAATATGGTTTACAAATTTATAATTGATTTCTCAGAGGAATTCCTAACATAAATGTCATTACTAAATCATTATATGAATTCTAATTATCCAAATCTTATGAAAATAACACTTTTAATGTTAATAGTTACAGTAGTTATTGGGCTGTAATTTTAAAATTGCATATCTATAAATTCCCACCAGCATTTATCTGTTTCTCTGCCCTTCCTTAATCTCTAGATCAGAATTAGATAGATGAAAGTCAAACCACATATCTAAAACTTAGGAACCAGGGACCCAATTAACTATATACAAACTTTCAGTTTAGACTAGAAGTCACTTTATTACAATTCAAATATTTTCTCCAGAACAGAGTTAGACGACTGGCAAGACACTCTTGTTAACAGAAAAAGTATGATGTACAGGTACAGGGGCAAGACACTGCTAAAATCAATTGCATGATGTATCAAGATCTAAAAAATTGCAGCCTGACATTGTTATAATGTCACAATAAATAATTGCTCATTTATGATTTAAATTAACTTCAATACAGCTGAAAAATCTATTTTGGAAACTTTTATTTTATAACTTTTAATAACAGAAATAATAAAAAAATGTTAGTTTGATATTAATTTAGTTTTTTAAAAACATAAATTGCCTTTTGAATTTTTTTTTAATAAAATAATTAAATCCTATTCAATGAAAACATTATTATTCTGCTTAAATTAAATATCTTTTATTTATGTTCTTTATTTTTTTTACATTATATGTATGCAAATTATTCCTAAAAATTTGATATTTTACTCTAATTCTTATTTTAATTAATATTATATTTCATTCAGAGTTTAATAAAGACATTAGATTTGTTTTGATAAAAGGATTTATCTCATAGAAGTTAAAATATGAATAGATTTTTGTTAATCTACTGTACTTTGTATTATTTGAAAACATTTTATATTAAATTCTGAATGTATATGTTCTAAATTGAATTTCATAGCTAACAGCTGGACTGATATTCAGCCTGATCTATTTGATGTAAGACAAAGACCATGGTAAGAACTATATATACATTTACATGTTCATATTATGATAATCATATAAATATTACTGCTTATACTGAAACCAATAGCTTAAACTAGCATGTCAGATGTGCAGTACATATTGTTGTAAATATACATATTATTAATGAAATATATTATAGAAATTATTGAAAAGTATTGTAAAAAAATTATTTAATTAAGTAGAAATTCAACTATAAGTTATAAATTTAAATTTATAACTTATAGTTGAATTGTTTTAGAAAATAAATGTAAAAAAATTGAATTCTATTAATTTGCATTATTTACATAAAACACTTTTTATTACTTCCATTTGTTTTGAAAAAATTCTTAAATAAATAATTTTCTGTAGATAACTAGATTATTGAATGTATTCTGCTCAGGTCTCAGTTTTCCAACACTTAATATAAAATTATATGTATTTTTAAATTAAAAATATTATTACTGACTTATTCCAAAACCATGTCTTTTTTTAATTATTTTTTACTTTACAACTGGGTACATAGGTAGACATTGGGCATCTTTAATATCACTCTTTATTCAGGAATATCTTACACACCGATATGCATTTTGGACATACACCCTTCTTCTGTTGGTTACATAATAGAATACGAACATACATTTTCCGTATTACAAAATTTTTTATATAATGGTAAATTACAACATATTTTTTTCTTTAAGACATTTAGTAAAGAGGTGCTAAACAATACACATCCTTTTTTAAAATGTACATATTTACAGTTAAAATTTCCCAACATGGCACTGAACAGCACTTAGCCTTCACTGGTGATGTTGGTTTTCACCAGGTTTTTCTTAATCTCGTTCACATGTTTAAAAATTTTTTGTTTTTAAAAAACATTTATATAATAAAGTATTCTTTTTTTACATTTATCCATTGTATTTTTTACATAAATTTATATTATTACATTTTTTACTGAATTTTTGCATTTTTCTTTTACGTATCTTCTAATTTACATATTAATATAATCTTTTCTTCATTTTATAATTAACTTATTTATACTTCGTTATAATATTTTAAACCAGTTTTCATTAATTTTTACATTTAAATTTTTATTGATATTATTTTTTTGACTTTTTATAATTTCAAAACTCTAAATTTTTTATTGTACCAATTTTTTTCTTTGTGTAAAATAAATCCTTACTTCTCTGTTAATATTGCAATTATTTATTATGCAATGAATCATTGCACAAAAACTGGTTAAAAATATTATAAAGAAGTATAAATAAGTTAATTATAAAAGGAAGAAAAGATTAGTTATTAATATGTTTATTAGAAGATAAGTAAAAGAAAAATGCAAAAATTCAGTAAAAAATGTAATAATATAAATTTATGTAAAAAGTACAATAGATAAATATAAAAAAGAATATTTTATTATATAAATGTTGTTAAAAAATTTTTTTGTTTTTTTTTTATGTGAATGAGATTAAGAAAAACCTGGTGAAAGCCAACACCACCAGTGAAGGCGAAGTGCTGTTCAGTGCCCTGTCAGGAAATTTTAACTGTAAATATGTACATTTTAAAAAAGGATGTGTATTATTTAGAATGAAATGTCTTAAAGAAAAAGGCATGTTATATAAAAAAAGTTTGTAATGTGGAAAATATATGTTTATTCTATTATGTAGCCGATGGAAGAGGAATGTATGAACCAAAACATGTATTAGTGTGCAAGATATTCCTGAATAAAGAGTGATGTTAAAGATGCCCAGTGTCTACCTATGCAATCTGTTGTGAAATAAAGAATAAAATAATATGATAATATATGTTATGTATGTAAACCGCCAGGGGATGACCGCTACCGGGAATCGCCCCTTGACCTACTTAGGTCACCCCACACCTCCGACCTCGTGTATGTTCTTTGTCTCAACGAGTTGTCTTTAGTTGTTTTGTAACCCCTAGACCTGGACAGGACGATACGTTGTTCACTCATTGTTACGTTTATGTTAATAAAGCTAGTTATATACGTTTACGAGTTATCGTTATTTCCACGAATATAACAATATAGTATAGATAAATAATAATCTGTTTACCTGTACTATAAATTTTTTTAAGTGAATAAAAAGATTAAAAAAATTAAATTAAAATAGAACAAATATGATAAAATATATAGTTTTATAAAATTTTTATTTAAAAATGTATACTTGTTTGGAGACAGTTACATTGACCAACTGTCACAGCAATAATTTTTATTACACAATAGTATATTTTAACTATTCCTCAATTTATAAAATATAATTAAATAATTATACGGTTCAATAAAATAAATTATATAAAAAAAATTTGGAAAATCTTTTCTGAGTTTTAAGTAATATTTTTCTTTTTAAGTCTGTCAAATTACCTTATCAAGTTTGAGTTCTATTGCTGCAATTGCACCATATGCATCACTGTAACTAACTAAGAATGAACTAGTTACTGAAATGAGATTGTAAAAAATTAATTATAGTTGTATGTTATTACCTGTTATTCCTCATAAAGGCAATGCTGATTAAATTTTATTATTATGCATATATGTTTTCTTTTGTTGTATAGTTAACAGATGATGTATAGATATTGTCAGATGTATGGGATATACATTGAATGTTATTCTGTGAACATTTTTTTTGTAAGATCCAAAGTTTCACCCATACATTAATGTTATATATTTAGTTCAAGTTATAAATTTTTTACAATGATTTATAACAAATTTTTTTTTATTTGTAAAGGTTTATTCATGGATCCAGTTCACCAAAAACAATGCTAATTTTAATTGACATGTACGTATTAAAATTTTTATAATTTAAATACTGTAGTTAATTAAACATAAATAATATGAAAAAAGCCAACCAATATATTGTTCTAATTGGAGCTTTTAATAGAGAACAGCATTCTCCCAAGTGTAATAAATATTGCCAAACAATATAGTGTGGAGAATACTGCAAATGAACTACAGTTTGTAATGGTATAAAAATCAGTTTTATAAATCATTTAATTTAATATAATAAAAGTACAGAAAGTCATGAATACATATTTGTGGTTTTTTGTACTTATTGGGCTGCAATTTTTAAATTGCAGACCTA
Source organism: Centruroides sculpturatus (assembly GCF_000671375.1). Classification (NCBI taxonomy): domain Eukaryota; kingdom Metazoa; phylum Arthropoda; class Arachnida; order Scorpiones; family Buthidae; genus Centruroides; species Centruroides sculpturatus. The sequence goes on from NW_019384879.1 coordinate 248,142, forward strand.
TACATTTTCACTGTAATCCATCTATCTGTCTTTCATTAATCTTGAGAATGGAGTTAGATAGATGAAAATTGAGACCAGATATGGAAAGCTTAGGGACTGAGTCTCCAATAAACTATGTATGAACTTCTGGACTGGACCAGAAGTCACTTTATTTTTTTTTTAAATTAAAAATTACTGCTTGACATTGTGACAATGTCACAATAATAAAGATTCAAGTTTTACAAATGTAATTCACCAGCTATATCTAGATTTATCCCCATTTCAAGAGGTGGGAAAAAAGAAGAAAGGAAAGAATTATTAAAAAAGTTAAATAGTTTATCAGAAAGTTTTTTTTTTCTTGAGATAAACACAACTGATCTGAAAGATTCAGTGGTTATGCTGTCTTTCCAATTGTCTATTCAGTCTTACTTTTCTCTCAAACTTACTTTCTTAAATGTGTTGCCAGTGTCTTGAACTGAGCACCACATTGTCTTCTCTGCTGACACTGTCTGCTTATTAGCTACTAGTCCAAAAGTTATGTCTTGATCTCCAAAGGAGAGTATTCTGATGGACATGGACACAGAATAAAGAATAATTTCTAGAATGAAAGAGAGGAAAAATGATGGTCTTACTCAGGAATTGTATTGATATATCTAATAATACACTTTCTGATAATGATTAATAAATTTGTATGTGTTGCAGTACTGAATAATAATGATTCCTGTTAAAAGCTTCAATTAATATATTAGTTTGTATGTAGAATTTTTATTAATAATTAGCTTAAGAAATAATTAATTGTTATAATATTTTATTTCACAGAATTATTTAGCCAAATCTCTGTCTTTAAACTTATTGCTTTCAAGAATATAAGAAAAAAAAACTATTTGCTACTGTATTGTACAATTTTTATTAGATATTTTTTCATATACAAAATTTAATTGATGAGTTATCAAATGTAAAAGTGCTATATTAGAGAAAATGAACATCTAAATTTGTATTTTGAAAAAAAAATAATTTTTAACTTTTGCAATAATTTTAGTCTTTTTTAAATTCAAACAAATTGCAAGTTTTAAACAAAGCTGTGAACTATTAAATAAGAATGTGTTAAATTTTCTAAACTATGCAAGATAATTTTATTGTTTTGGTAAAATAATTAGTATTTGTTACTTATTACTGGGCATGCTATTTTACATCAAACTGTCTGCCATAGCTGATGATGATGTCTTTATTGCACAGTTTATGGTAGGCACAATTATCTGAGAGTTCAGGAGCCAACCACTTAAAAGCCTCTTTCCACTTTTTCAAATATACTTGACTGTACTGTAATTTCTTCTTTTTCTATACTGGAGTACTGGATTGATTACTCATTTTGAACTAGTATAAGGATTAAATTATTAATTCTTGTTAAAGAAAAATATTTAATTTTTGTTATGCTGAATATTAACATGCAAAAATAACGCAACAGTCCACCTGTTGCATTATTTTTGCATGTTAATATTTCTGTATTCACAATTAATCTAAGCCTGGTGATCAATAGGATTTTATTTTATTATAATCTAAGCCTTTAACAACATAACAATTTTATTGTTAATTACAAAAGGTCTCATGAGCTCTCATGGATGGCAAGCCTACCTCATGTTTCAATGCTACAAAGATGCCCTCTCACCAGAGATGTACCGCCCTCCCATAGCCAAATTATAGCTGTGACACCACCACCAGGATGTATTATATACTTACAACACTGGCAACACTGCCACGTGTTCTTTATTCTTGTTCTCGTATTCACATTGTACAGACAGTAAAATCAAACCTCTTTTTGTCTTCCAATTTGGAGTGCCATTTATCAGTTCTCTCACACCACATGTATCCTAACATTCAAAGCAATATTCAAAATACTGGAAATATTACATCCAAAAGGGAACAAAAAGTATAATACAGCTGTGAATCTCCAACTTCAAAATACAAAAAGTTTGATACCAAATGTAATCAAACAAAACTATCAATGTGATGCCATTGTAATTACAATATTCTGGGAGTTTTAAAATAAAATCTTTTGATGTATATGGATGTGAGAGGAGGGAAAAAAAAGAAATCATCTTATAGGCAAAAAAATGTAAGCCATAAAATGCAAGTAAAAAACATAAAGCTTACAAGAAAAATGTAAGACCTGACAATCCTTCCTGTTAACTATTCACCATTATTTATTTTTAATCTTCTAAGTCACTTCCAAGCCATTTCTATACAAAGCCAGCGATAGAATAGAGAGATAATTTCTGTAACAAAATGGTATTGTGTAATAATATAAGTCTTAATACAAAAGCATTTTGCTTTATGCATTCACAATGGATTCATACAAATATAAAATTGTATAATTTCAGTTTTTGTTTTGAGTTTTGCTGAATATTGTTTGGATAGTATTTCTTCTATATTTTTTGATGAAGTTGAAAATAAATTTTTTATAAATATGATTTTTGAAAATATTAATTTCTTTATTTTCTATGTACAGAAGTGGAAGTATGCATGGATTAACGATGAGTATACTAAAAATGGCTGTGAAAATGTTGTTATATACTTTAGGAGAAAATGACTATGTTAATGCTGCTTCTGTAAGTGAATTTCTTTTTTCTTTTTAATATTTCTCTGATAGAAATTTATAATTAATTTATAATTTTATTTATAAATTTATCAATATTGAGCCAAACCCTGTTTATATCCAAACTTTTGAAGAATCTATATATCTTAGATTAGCTGCAAAGTAATATAATATTTTTGAAGGGACTATCTATTAATTGTGCATACAGTTTAAGGAAAAGAGGAGTCATAAAAATTACATCACTGTGTATGATGAAAAGAAGGAATTAATGATAGTTTGGATGAATACAAATCCTGCCAGTAAGCCTCACAGCTTGGCAGTGGTAATACAGGCTAGTTCTGTTCATTTTGAATGCTGCTTGATAAAAAAAAAGTATGATTAAACATGAGTAAACTTTATTAATGTAGAACACACTGAACATATAAATTATAATTTTATGTCATCTGGATTAATCAAAAATCATATTATTTGAAACGATTTTCACATAATACTTGAGATTCAGTACTTGAATTTCAATATTTGGTAGTTCACAAACTCCTAGCAGAATCCCATTGTTTACCAAAAGTCATTTTTGACCAGTGGTGATTCACATTTCCATCAAAAAAGATGACAATAGATATGTGTACTCATGACAAACTACTGTTTTGAAAATGTAAGCATCATGCCCCCTCTCACTTTTTAAATTTTGCTGTATTAGAAGGATATAAAGAGCAGACATGAACAACCAAGGATCTATTGATATGCTACAGTCATAAGTTATAAGAATCTGTTTCAAAGATTCATTAGAAGTATCTGCCAATCCTTCAGGTGCAATCTATGATTAAGGCATTGTTTCTGAACTTTTTAGTGGTATTTGTGGCATATAAATTTGTTCTTATAAGCATACTTACTAGTCATATAGAAAATATTTGCAGATTTTTTAAAGTCATCTCTTCAATGTCAGGACTTATTGAAGAAATGACGTAAAAAATTCTCTCCACCATCCATCCTCATTCTACCCTAACACTTTCTGTGCCCATGAACTAATGTACATGTAATTAAAGGGAAAGGAATTTTCCAAAAGTATACCATTAATAAGTTTCAGACACCTTTCTCTCTTTTCTAGCGATTTTTTAATTAAATCAAAGAACTAACGTTTTCGGCTATTTTTAATTTATATTCTAACTGATGTTCCAATTATGCTTAAGCTGAAGGCCATTTATAGACGAAAACGTTAGTTTTTTGATTTAATTAAAGAAATTACTAGAAAAGTGAGAAAGGTGTCTGAAACTTGCCATAGAAAAGTTCTAGCTTACTGCACATAGAATAGTATACCATTGTATGCAATAATGTGGAAGGGGTCAAAAGTGACTCAAAAACCCTACATGTAATTAATGGATGGTCCAAAGTAAATAAATTTTTGAGTTAAAACAAAATTTTATTTTTATTCAAGTTTTTAACAGTAGTAATTTATTGAATTATTCAGATTTAGCTAACTTATTTGTACAGTAATTTAAGTTAATTATTAAATATTTTAATACTATATTCTAACAATTTAATTATTAAAAATTGGAATATACTTATATTTTATATTTTAATTTATTGTATATATAATCATTTTTTTTTTTTTTGCTTCAAAAAATAGAAATAATATTAAAAATATTTCCGTTGCCATACTAATATTATCTTCATATACTTTTTTAAAAATCTATTCCAGTATGCATCTAGACATTTTTAACATAAATGCTAATTGCAAAAAATCTTTGAGTAGAATTGAGTTATTTTGTTATATACAGTAGAACCTCCATTATCCGGATTTTCGATTATCCGGATTGTTCAAAATAAACAAAAATTTTACGAACTTGCTGATTTGCACTTGGCGAATTACGACACTGTTTATGTACGTGATGGAATGCATAACTTTTTTTGTTTCAACAACGTCTCACCCAGCACAGTGGTCATAAACTCTTAAATATAATTTACGTAGTAATAAAAATATAACTTGACATACGTATTTATAAATAATTTATATTCAAATTACATCATTTTTATGACTAAGGGCGGCGAAAGGCATGGGCAACGTGGGCCACCGCCTATGCCTCACAGTCCGAAGAGCCTTGCGTTTCGAAGGTTTATCCATTACTTAAAAACTGCGAATGCGACAAAAAAATTTTACTCGTCATAAAACGATAAATAGTTTGTCAAATTTTTATTCATAAAAATGCAGTTTCAACTGCTTTTTATTTTATAAAATCCGGCTTCTTGCGCACCAGAGGGCCTTTTAAACAATAGGTAGTCTATTAGCGTTGGTCAGTAGTAAGGTCTAAGACCTTGGGTCAGTAGTAGTCCAAATTCAATACGAACGTTTGTTTCTTGAAAATTTGATCACGATTTAAATACAGTATTTACTTTTAATATTACTGATATGTCATCGAAAAGAAAACATGTTGTATTATCATTAAAAGACAAATTATTTGTTTTGATTATCCGGATTTTTCCTTATCCGGACTACCTTCATCCCCAATTAGTCTGGATAATCGAGGTTCTACTGTATTTATAAAACACATTTATCAGTTATAACTTTATATAAATGAAGGTAATTGAATCTTTTCTTAATCTGTCATGGTTATAATTACTCAGATAGATTAACAAAGAAAAGTTATTCTAGAATGGAAATTCCATATTTTAATCACTTTATTTATAAATATAAATCTGATAAACGATAGTTTTTAAATGTTAATCCAGAAATTGCATAACTTGATGATTACAGTCTCTAGGATATCCAATTTTACAATCTAAAACTAAATTAAATAAAAGAATAGCTTAAAAATACAAGTTGGAATAAAAAGAGAAATTATTGGATTAGTTATTCAGCATTTGAATGTTCACTGGGAAACATTGAATTTTTTTTATCATTGATTCAAGATCAACTCTAGGTCTAGAGCTCAGTTTAGGGATGCCAAAGCTTAGTGGTGCCAAGATTTGCTGAAATTTGAAAAATTTTTTATTCAGTTTGAAATTAATGTTAAATATTTTTCTTATTTCCTATGTTCCTGCTTGACTAAAAATAACAGTAATTTCAATGTTCTGTGGAATTTCAATCAATTCAAGACATTGGATGACTATAAACTAAAACATTGTACAGATTTGATAAATGAGCTTGATTTGGAAATGTTGATAATAAATTTTGCAACCACAAAAGCCTACAAAATTATAATTTAATCTATTAGGTATTTGATTAGTATTTTTCTCTCAATCTAGTAATATATTATACAATGTAGGTACAAGATACAAAAATAAAATTATAAAATGCAGTAAATACATACGCATGTATATTATCAATTTGGTGTGATGCAACTAGTCTTGAGCAATATAAAGAATTATAAGTTGTGTTTTGAAAATTTTTAATTTTTTGTTTTATTGTTTTATTAATAATTAGCTTAAGAAATAATTAATTGTTATAATATTTTATTTCACAGAATTATTTAGCCAAATCTCTGTCTTTAAACTTATTGCTTTCAAGAATATAAGAAAAAAAAACTATTTGCTACTGTATTGTACAATTTTTATTAGATATTTTTNTATTACTGACTTATTCCAAAACCATGTCTTTTTTTAATTATTTTTTACTTTACAACTGGGTACATAGGTAGACATTGGGCATCTTTAATATCACTCTTTATTCAGGAATATCTTACACACCGATATGCATTTTGGACATACACCCTTCTTCTGTTGGTTACATAATAGAATACGAACATACATTTTCCGTATTACAAAATTTTTTATATAATGGTAAATTACAACATATTTTTTTCTTTAAGACATTTAGTAAAGAGGTGCTAAACAATACACATCCTTTTTTAAAATGTACATATTTACAGTTAAAATTTCCCAACATGGCACTGAACAGCACTTAGCCTTCACTGGTGATGTTGGTTTTCACCAGGTTTTTCTTAATCTCGTTCACATGTTTAAAAATTTTTTGTTTTTAAAAAACATTTATATAATTGAACAAGGCTAAAATTTACTTGGTTTCACTGAAGCAAAGTTTCTATTCCATAGTTTACAGTGATCAGCATTTTGGTTAATATTCTTCTTTTCTACTTTATGGTAGTAATTTTGAAAATGTGTGGTTCTCTTCTGCACGACAGTTTTCCTGTCTGAAAAACTAATATTAGTGAATGATTATAAGTTAAATATAATGAAATTTGACTGGCTTTCAAACGGTCGGGACTTGAATACCGTAATATCCCGAGTTACGTAAGTAATGCCGTAAGTAATGCGAACCGTAGACCTTTACGTAACTCGAATTTGTAAATTGCTTAAGTGTTATTACGAAATTAATAACTAGATACTATTTTTTGTATGTGTACTGTACCTATATTATTTATTATCTTTCAGTGGCGTGCCGTGGCATTTGATGATAGGGAAGCTGTGTTTTTGTAACAAGCCGACTTCCAGGGGCAATCAGTCAGCGATGGTCTACAGTCCATTCGTATTCGTTTGTTCGATAAGCCAGTAAAAACCGTAGACTTCTCTAAATGTATTTTTAATGAATAGAATATATCTAATGCACTTAATAAATAAGCGAGTTCAATATAATTAACTCTCTTATATTAGATTTAATAGATTCTCTAGCNAATTTTTAATTTTTTGTTTTATTGTTTTATTAATAATTAAAAAAAAATGAAATAAAATTTTTGTAAATTGCATCATTTATTGGCCCAAGGGCACCATATGACTTTGAGTCAGTATTGCATTGATCATTGTAATTTTAATATTGATACCCAAATTTATAATGATGATGATTCATATGCTTGTTGCAAAGCTTTTCAATGTAGTTTTCTAACAGTTTTTTTTTTTTTTTTACAAGATTATCTTCATCTCTTCATTCAGCTTTAAATAAAACTTAAAGATGTTTCTTAATTTATTTTCCTTCTATAGTATATCTCTCCTTCATCAATGATTTTTCTCTATTATTTTTACTTATTTTTATTATGAATAAGGGTCTTTTCATTAATGCTTAAAGATAAAAGCAATTAATCATGCAAAGTCACTCTCAAGGAATGGATAGCAAATAAAAAGAAAGTAGAAAATTCAAGGATGATAATATATATAAAAGAATTGAGCTGAGCCATTATTTTCAATTATTTGATATTTTACATTTTTATTTCATAAAATAACTGAATTTTTAATGAAAAGTGTGGCAAACATAATTAACATGTCATACTTTTTTCAATAAAAAATTCAGTTATTTAATGAAATATAAAGTAAACAATCAAATAATTTGAAAACAATGGTTCAGTTCTAGTAAATGAATTTAGTTATAAAGCTATTAGTTTATATAAAGCTATAACTGGATAAATGTGTTTTATTCCAAAAAAATATTGATTGTATGCTAGCTAGATGATTTGAATTTTGAAACTTTTAGCTAAATTTAACATTAAATATTTCTCATAATTCAATTTATTTTAATTATTTTCATTAAAATTTTAATTAAAAAATGAAATAATTATTGAAACTATTATTCTTGATTAGATGAAACTGATTAGAAAAAGAATTAAATTATTTTTATAAAACTAATGTCATTTAAATAAATCTAAATAATTTGGAATGTAATTTAAGTAATGTGCTGTGATTAAATTTTTAAATGCATGACAAATATGGAACATATTGGGCAAGAGTTAATTGCTTATAAATTATTAAAAGTTTTTTATTTTTGTAATTTATTATAATTTTAACTTTAAAATGATATAGAATGTAATTGAATAAATCTACACGAAAGTAATTGTTAGGAACAGATAGATTAGTTTCATTTCATCTGTGGAGACGATTAGTATACCAAGGTATATTATGTTTATATGAGGAGTAGAAAAATGAGGACTTCACAAGATAATCAGAACAAAATTGGTAACACATTTATTTATGTACACCCCAGGTATCAGATAACTGAATGCTATGAAGTACAAGGGTTAGATGCCACATTTAATTGATTACAATTTCTCGGTCTTTCCGACAAATCAAACGAATATATCGCACGAAAGTAAGCTTAGAAAAACTACAATATTTACAGGATTAAACGACACATGTAACACAATAATCCTGACACAGAACAGGGGCCTTTCTAGTTATCAAGCTTCTTTCTCAGAATTAACTGCGGCTGCCCACAGGGGTCCCGATTGGGACCTGGGTTATGGAATATCATGTACGATGAGTTGTTGCACATCAATCCTACTAACATTCTGGCACCATGGACAATACAAGGGTTAGCCGATGACACGCTGGCACTACTTGCGGGGAACAACAGTGAAAAACTGCAAGTGGAGGCGAACAAACTGCTGGACAGCATATACAAATGGAGTATAGACAATAAATTGACTATAAATATTAAAAAATCTGAGTGTATGTTATTTTCGAAGGGTCATCAACTACAAAAAGCCCCTATCCTTAAAATAAATAATGAAAGGATTTCTCATACAAGAAATCTTAAATATCTTGGCATTTATTTTGATCAAGGGCTTAAATGGAAAACGCACATTGACTATGCCTGCGAAAAAGCTGGAAAAATGGCCAACTTATTGTGCTATCTTACAGGAAAAAAATGGGGCATGAACAGTCATACATTAATAAACATCTATAGGCAGGTAATAGAACCGATTTTACTATATGGAGCACCAATCTGGGGACAGGCAGCTACAAAAATCCATAATAAAAGAGCATTACAAAAAATTCAAAGAATTAGCTTACTCAGGATAACAGGTGCTTATCGGACAGCCCCAACATCGGCTCTTCAAGTAATTGCAGATATCCCACCAATACAGTTAAAGGCTAAGGCCTTGATGGCTTCTTGGAAGTTAAGCAATCTAAAAATTTCTGAAGATAAAGAAAAGGAAATCCAGACTTATTTTGAAATAGGAATTCTTCCCAACTTAGAAGTTGATCACTT